>NC_142165.1:20914063-21217094 GCF_029865625.1 Vigna umbellata | reverse complement strand
ATGTATCTCAAAGTCTCATTCAATTGTGTCTTATACCTATAGGAAGGAATCATGTAGGAGTAAAAAACGTGTGAAGTTTTACTTTTAACAAGGGAAAGAGTTACATATGCATGATGGGAAAGACTTTTAACAAGAAGCTATCAATTAGGGTTTCAACATTTCATGGACCAAATGGGATATTTAGAATATTTTACAAACGTGGATTAGAACTTAAAAACATTAAATCATGCTCTCACCTAATAGGTTTGCATAGTTGGATTCTTACTCGAGAAGAGTAAGAAAGGAATGAATAAAGAAGGTGACATGTGAAGACATGATTTAGAAATGAAAAAGAAAGGAAAAAGGGTTGTTGGTTTTTATGCTTTCACGCAACGTTTAGCATATCATGTCATGCATGTCCAAACAAAGCATGGGAAACCGAATAATAAGCTGCTTATCCTTTACACTACTGCCACACTCCCAAATACAACATGCTAATAAATATTCTAATACCTTTCCATTTTCTAGTTTTTCAACATCATTTCTTGCAATCTTCATGTCAAGTTCTTTTCCCATTATTTTAAAATTCTAAACCCTAAATCCACATACTCATGTAGTATGTTGGACACTTGAATACTTCTATATATACTACCTCCTTGTTCTTCATATAAATCCCCTTCGTTATGAAATTACTATAGAATCAAGTGTTTTTTTTAGGATGATAAATGCTTTAATTTTTCATTCAGTGCTTTCTTCAATTAATATATAAGATTAGGAAGAGAATATAGCATTGCCCTTATGCAATCATAGAGAAGATCCAAACTCGTAATATATATAATGGGGTGCCCAACTCATTATTGGTAAGCCATTTATGTCATGCCAACTCATATGTGATTATTCGCAAACTGAACATCATCAAAAGCTAACAGGCACAGAAACCAACCTCAGAGATCATACACACACATCATCTATTTCTCCTTGGATGCCAAGACAAATCCAGCTTTCAAAAATGATACCTGGAACCTAACTTTTAGCTGCATCTATCTCTACTCACTTTTTTAAGGAAAATAGTGTTCTTCATCGCTATACTTTTGGTTAATCGTCATCAAGTTTCTTGTACTTTTTTTTACACTTCTGAACTTGACCCTCTTAGTGTTCAGAAACATTTGATTTTAGTTGCTAACTTTATAAAACATTATCACTTCATAGAAACACATGATTTTCAAAGTTTGATGACGAAATTTGCTGATGTAGAAGTATAGGGGAATTAACCAAGTTTAGCAGAAAATATAAGAACTAAAAAGACTTCTTTTTTGTCATTTTTGTGAAAAAGAAATTTTCTCACAACAATCGTACAAGTTAGAAGGTCCAATCCATGGCCTAATTTGGATTTGAGTGTTACCAGAAAGCAAAGTTATTATCATATTTCAAGCTATTTTTTGTCTCTTCAACACATATACATCACTGTTGAAAAACATGCAGATGGTGAACCCTAATTAGATTCAGCATCTAAAGCACAAGGTTGATAAATTTGGACTCTGTTAATGCTAGCAAGTGCCTCAAACACACAGCATCTCCTTTTCTTTACTGTATTTTACACATTGAACACATTTCTATGTTCTACTTCTACATCAGCAGTTAACGTAGATAAAATCTCAATAATACGTATCTCAAAAATCTAGATATGAAGACCCTTTTCTGTTCACTGAAGGAAGAATAGACAACGCAACCATTTCCCTTTTTTTTTCATTGCCACACAATTAAAGATATACAGCAGAACAGAAAGATGGAGCAGAAGAAAAAGTTGGTTCTCTGCTCATCTTTGGTTTCTAGCAGCCTATATTTCAGACATCGACGGAGGAACGTTTCGAAGCTTTACTTTACTGTTATGGTTGAGGACGGAGAAGCATTAATTACAGAAGATGGAGGAAGGCAGTGTCTTCGGCTACTAGACAATGGAGGTTTGGGTGAAGCCTCGTACCTGCTGGAATGTGTTCTCACTTTCTTCTTCTCTCCGTCTTGAACCCTGTCTAATGTAACTTGGCGAACCTTTGTTTCATTTAGGCTGGGTGGAAGAACACAGTTGCAGAGAAAACCTTCATATTCAGAAGAAAAACCTACCATTAGAAATCAAGAAAATGCTTCTTTTTCACAACATGCAGCATTGGAACATAAGACATTTGCATCCTCACTTTTGACAAAACAAGTACATACATACCTTGCAGAAAAAAAACACTCCTCTCAATCAACTAAACTAAATTTTACATTTGAAGAAATGATCATCAACCCAAAAACAGAAATATAACACAAACATTAATCTGAAACATAACACTCAAGTTTTAAGTCATAATCATGTATATCTACATGTTGGTTGGTGATGTTTGATATTTGAAAAGCAAAAGGCAAATCCTCTTGTCAAGAGCTTATATTACTTAAATTTTGAAAGAGGATGAAAAGGGTATGTGTCATTGTAGACTCTAGAGGTGAGGTAGCATACTGATCCCTCAAAGCAAGATCTTTTTCTGATAGCAGAAGAATTCAAGACTAAATCTGTGTCACAAATGTTAGAACATCTGGGAAACCTCATGAACACCTGAGTGAAGAATCAACCCATACAAACATGATGAAGAAAGCAAATATCCCTTACCAAGTCTAGCAAGTCGATTCACCCAGCGAGGGGTGGACTTCCCCGTTAGTTTGACACAAACATCATCACAGAAATGGTTGCAATTTTTCTGGATAAGGTGGTAGGTGTTCCCAGAATAGTCTTCAGCCATCCTCTCCATTAACTCACGAACATCTCTCGCTCCCATATCCGTCGATCCAATGAAAATCGATTTCCTGAAGGTGAACCCAGGACAGCGTCTAGGCTCCACTTCAAAAATCCCAGTCGTGTCACGTTCATGAGCTCCAAATCCATATTCAACCCCATGAACTACACAACAACAACAACAACAAAAATTGAAGTCACTAAACCACTCTCCAACTATCCGAAAACCATCACAACAACAGAAAACACACCACCACATGGTATCAGTACATTACAAAACAACAAAAAGAATGAACATTCATCATCAGTGTAGTTTCAGTATTTTCCCCAACTCAAAATCCAGCTGTATCCACCCTTCAATAACAAAATTAACAATTACACTAAAATTGCATTAAAAGCAGAATTCAACCAACCCGACAAGCTATATATCCTTCGATTAATCTCTCAAAAAGATAGATAAGTTCATTTGCTTAAGATCCTTAATGCAGCTATGAACAATTTTCAAATTAACATTACGCAGCCCATGTTATATTCCATCGAAAAAAATTTAATTTGTATGCCAACAAACCAATTCCACGGATCTGAATTAAAAATTAGCAATACCCAGAAACCGAAATTCCGTCCAATCCCTCTGATAGCAAAGGAAACTGAATTGAAAGAAAAAAAAAAGGTAACTGGGTCGGTTACCTTGAACGCCAGAATGGTAAACTCCGAGGCCAAGCCAATAAGCGTAACCGTTAATCGGTGTGAGATCGTAGACGTTAAGGTAAACCGGGTTCGAACCGGGTTTTTTCTTGCGCGGCACAGGAACGAGTTTACACAACATTGTGAATACGATGTTGTTGTTGTGGTTGTTGTTTTGTGTATGGTTATGGTGTGGGGTGGGATGGGAAATGCAGAGAAAAATCAAGGGCAAAATGGGAAGAGGAAAAAATAGTGGCCCTTGAAATTTTCTCTGGTTCTGGTGATCCTAAATGGTGTTGGTGCTTCTCGTTATCATGAGTGATTGTTTTCTTTTTCCCTTCGCTTTCGGAACACGAAGAAGGAGATGATGATGATGATGAAGAAGAAGAATGAGAAAAAGAGAATCTTGCAGTGTGTGATTTGGTTCTCTTTCTCCGCTTTTATTCATTTTCTCGTCGCATTATTTAATGTTTCAGAAAAAAGCTAATCATCACGAGTGAACCTTCTTGTTACAAGATTTCTTAGTAAACTATTGAGAAATTTTATTCAAACACAATTATTTAAAGTTTCTTCTTTTATTTAAAAAGAAATGTATAAATACAAAATTAATTAAAAAATATTCAGAAATAAGAAAATAATTTGTGAAAAATACATCAATATTTTACTAATTTTAGAAAGGACATTTAAATAAATTTAAAAATCCGACAATTAAAATGAAGCCAAAAAAGTAGGGTTTTTTATTTAAGATATTTATTGTCTTAAGATTTATACGGGTATGTTTTGCTTTTTCACATGATTCATGAATCTTTCACTTTATTTGTGTAGTAATATCCCAGTTTAGTAAGCTAATTATTTTGAGTATTTAAGATTCAAGAACAGTACTGAATAGATTTTTCAAACTATCTAGCATTCAAAAATATATTTTTTTATTGACGAATTTTTTTTGCTTTTTTTCTTTTATGTGATGCATGAATCTTTCACGTGACTTATTTATTTGTGTTTGAGTTTAGTAACACTGTTATTTGGAGTATTTAATGTTCGAGAATTGTATTGGTTAAATCTTTGAAAATTTTGAAATTCGAAAAGGGAAAAAACATATTTTTAATCACCTTACAATATTTTAATTAATAGATAATAATGTTGCAATATATTTGCTTATCTGAGCATGGGGTGAAATTGCTAACCATTATTATCTTGGTGTATATTTAGGAGGAAAAAGTTATATGATTATTTAACAAATTCAAAGATAATTTTTTTCTACCGAAAAAACAACTTATAAAATATTTTTTTAATAGATTTAATGTCACTATCTGAATGAATTATATTTTATTATTTTAAATTAGGTAAAATGATCTTACATATAAAATTATCAACATAAGTTTCTTCCAACAAAACAAATCACCAAAAATAATGTATATGACAGATAAATAGATTTTTTTTTAAAAGTATATATATATATATATATATATATATATATATATATATATATATATATCAATAGTCTTAGTTTGAGAGGGACCATTCCTATATACTTTGAAATTTAATAAATATAAATATATATTATTAGTGCTAATTAATAAAAATATTAAAATAAACTTATATTTAATTAATATTTATTAACCTCTTTAAATTATTCTGAATAAATTAATAATTATTTTGAACATAATTAATTTGTTATTTTTATAATTATGATAATTACTAATATTGATTGACCATATAGGTCATACATGGCCACAATATTTATAGAAAAATGGTGTACAGATTTGACTTGTTTTGACCATAAACAAAAGACATGATTGAGTGACGACACTCACACGTTAAAGAAACATTTAGTCTCTCTTACAAATAATTATACTAATTCTTATTGTTCGGTTTTTATTTTTACGTTATCCTTACTTTGTTCCAGATAAATAATATTAATAATACTAATTGTTTTGGGTTTATTATATTATTAAATAATATATCCTTATAGATATTTATTATGTCATGGTAGTTAATATCACATAATCATTCTTATTACCATTTTCTTTTGGTTAAGTAATCTATTATATATCATTCACTGTTTATATAATTATCAACAGAGAATTTGATATTACCACTTAAAAAAATAATTAAATAGCAATTAAATTTAGAGACAAAAACAATTAATTATTATATTGATTAACTTAATATTATTTTATAAACAAAAGAATATTTGTATTTAAAATAGTTTTTAATATTAATAAAATATTGTAATTGGTTTGTGAATTTGAATCTAAATTAGTTTATGATTTTAGTTATCAATGTTTTAGTTACTGAATGTCAATAGTAAATAGCAATAAATTTGGTAGTTTATGAGACATATCAATTATAATTTTTTATTAATAATAGAGAATATAATAAATATTAATAATTTTTATTTTATAAAATTATGTCTATTTGTCAATATAATAATTAATTATATTTTAATTTTAGATTTGATTACTACTTAATTATTATTTTTTTTGTAATATAGCCTTTGATTCAATATATATGGTTAAGAATTGGACTATAATATACCTAGTATTAGTTACATCTAATAAAATCATGTCATTAATTATTCTATAACTTGCTGAAAATCCATTAAAACCTTATCAACAATTTATATAGTCATAGATATTCATGAATACTGCAAGTATATTTTTTTTATTAAAGTTCTTATTTTTAAATAAATTTATTTTCTAAAACATAAATTTAAGAAAAGCTTTTGTCTTCAAAATATATTTAAAATGAAATTACATCTCAAAATACTAATACAAATGAAACTAATCTCTACTAAATCTATATACAGTAAAATATAAGTTTAAATAAAATTAGTAGTTAATAACAATTTTAATTTCACAAATCTAAATAATAAGAACACATGTAAAATACTATTAAAATGAATATTACATGTATGATAATGGAACTATTATAAGAAAACAAACCTACAAAAGACAAGATCTACACCTGTAGAATCATTTGACTTTCCAACTGTTTCACCCTTACCTCTCGCTAGAACAATTGTAAAGAATGTCTCCTTAAGCTCACATCATTAAGCTGATCATCACAAAAGAGAAAACATACACAAAGATAGACAACATAAAAGTAAGGGTAAGCTAGAATACAAATAATTAATGATATATAAAAATATTTAAACATTATACACATGATACACATTTCACACCAAACGACCAAACACTTTATGCATGACAACACTTTGACTGGACTATTCGGACTTAGAATGAGTGTCGAGCTATGGCGGTTATGCACTTGTGGCTTTTACTCTTTGCAAAGTCATTGCCAACAGGTTTCACCCCACCACACTCACAAGTTTAGTCTATTTCATGCCTTGAATCATATTGGAAGCACCCAAGACTAAGACCTCCTACTACTCTCACCACATGTGTCAAACCTCTCTATTTGAGAATGTATGACCATTAGAGTGTCAGGAAAACCCTTAAGACTGAGCTACCTGCATTCATTGTAACAACACTTGAACCACACTAAGAAGTTCCACCTTGGAACTCAATTCACAACTTTGAATCCACTTGATAATTTATACACATTTCCTTTCACTTTTCCATAGTATACCAATACACGAAACTATTGATCATACATTAAAAAACTAGAAACATCCTTACAAGTAATCAGAAATCACACAATAACACAAATTTTCTTCATAGCAACTTGATACCCACACTAGTCAAGGAAAACAACTTGGAAAATCTCACCAACAGCTCTGAAAAGGTCTACAACCCCCAAAACGACCTAAAGAAAGTCCAAAACTGATATCTAGAACCCTGAATTTGAGATTTCCAAAATCTGAAAAACCTAAAACTGGTGCAGTGGCGCTAGCACCTAGAAGTTGACACTCAATGCCCTGGCCCCTAGAATGGGGTGCTCAACGCTTTGTTTGGGCGCTCAAGCGCTACCAGTAGATTTTAACTCTTTTTGAATTGTTTATCCCACTTACCCCACAACTTCTAAAGACCTTTAGGACCCTTCAAACCTTGAGAAAACTCTAACAACACTGCTGTAAATCAAATTGACCCATTAAAACCCAAATCCACTCCTATAAGCTACCCAAACTCAATTGTATACTTTCTAGCCCTTATATTAGTTTACCAATTGCATAACCAAGTCTAAATACACTACTTAGCACACTTCAGCACCTCAAATGACTCTTATCCATTCTATTTCAAATTCTCACTATGTAAAACCTCAAAATTGACCAAAAGTGCCTAAGAATTCACTCTAAGTTGACTCTAACAGTTCTAAACCAGATTTATCTCATTTAAATCCGTAGAAAAATCATAATAGTTCTCATAGCAACCTCTTAATTGCCCAAACTAGTCCCCACTTCTTACATTTAATTCTCACGACTCAAAACCACCTTTTTACACTAAAACAACTTTAAAACTTCAACAATGAACCCTATTCTTTGCTCCAAATCAGATTTCACTCAAAGGACACTTCTAACAAGTCCAAAATGACCACATAATAGTACCAAACTAGTTACTCCATCACTCCAACACCTACTTCTAAAATTCACCCATCAAAACCCCTATTTTTTACCTTAAAACCTAAGTAATGGACCCTTCTTTACTGCAAACACTTTGAATTCATTTTCTAACACCAAAACAACTTCATTACACACAATCAAAACAATTTTAAGCATCACAAACACACCATTCTAAATATACCAACATGATACTATCAAAATCATCAATTAAACATAATTATCATACTCAAACATAACAATTCTCAAAAATAATTTTTATTCATAGAGATACGAAAATCTATAATACAAGTACAAACTAAAGCAAAGGTTCTAGCTTCCTTTACTTCACAAGAAACTGCTCAACTCTAAGAGCGTCCCATCGATTGCTTGAAACACAAGAAATTTCTAGATGAACCTAACAAAACACCGAATTGAAAACAAACAAAGTCCTTAAGACTTTAGATTAACCAAGAATGAGTAGAAGAAACAAAATCACACATGCAACGACATTTGATTCTTACAAAAATAGATTAGGAACAAAAGAAGAAAAAGGAATCGAAACTTAGTTGCTCTATTGAAGAAACTGATCGAGTAAAAATGTAGACCTTGTTGCCGTGGTCGATTAGGTACCTCCTGATCGTCAAAAAGATGACTCATGAGTTAGAACTCTTAGAGAGAAGATAGAGAACTCTAGAAAATTTGTTTCTGGAGAAATAGTATGTTTTAGAATAATGAAACTTATTTATAACAAAATTATTTATAATAAAACTTTTTAATATTAAAATAAAAAAGTCTTATTATTTTTTTAGACTACTACCACATCTAAAATAATATTTTTCTGGGGTTATGCAACATAGATCAATAAATCAAACTCTACAAAATTCAATTATTGATGTATTCTTTATAAGAAAAATTTATTTTGACCATTAGTTCAAAAAGAAAAATGTAAATAAAAATTACTAGCAATGGACAAGGAGATGATTAAAATACATATATCTATTATATATATATATATATATATATATATATATATATATATATATATATTTGATAAAGGTACCTTTTTTTATCCATTTTGAATTTTATATGTATATATTGATGAATGTATATTTTTCTAATCCCTAAATACATCTCTCATTATCCCAATTAGAAGGTCAAAGAATCAGTTACTTTTACATATCCTTCAACGATGCCAAAATGAATCACTCTTACGTTGGGTTTGTTTGTAGTCATTTACTGTTATTCGATGGATGGAAAACGAGCTTTTTAGCCGTTTATTTCCATTTATGGTCGTTCATGTTAAAGGAATATCCCGATGTTATCAATAATTAATTTTTATTAGAAATTTGATTGATATTTTCAGTGAAGTCTCTCCCTCTAAGTAATTGCCTTTATCCACAACAATCAAAACCCAAATTTTTCCTACAAATATTAAGTTTTAATATTATAACTACAGAATTTACTATTTTTTTTTTATGAAAAAGTGATTTTCTTACAGTTATTAGCACTAATGATATTTTGCGCCTTTGAAGTTTCTTTCACGCAATAGAATTTAATAAGTATTTATTTTTCATTTGACTAATTTATAAAGCACTTGTTTATGATTAATTTATTCGAATTGATTTATTATGATGCTTTGAATTGATTAAAAGGGACTTTTTCCACTTCATTTCTTCACAATTTTTGGGTAACTCTCGTTCATATTTATTTCGAAAAGGCTTTCTGAAATTTTATTTTTGAAAGCCCAATAAGTAAGGCCCATTAAAATATTTGATGAGGGCAGGTACTTCCTGCACCACTCCTTCTTTGAGAGCAATAAAGCCAGCCCAACACTCTATTATAGTCTAGTGGGTGTTTCTTTCCGCAACCCTTAACTTTCACATGCATTCCAATAAGGGTGTTTGAAAGACCAAAATATCCCTTATTTTTCTACACCCACATATCTTCAAGCTCTTGCAACTGCCACAAATGACTTCTTACGGTTCCTTCTTTGGAGAATTTCGTAATTTGGAGGAGTTATATTTTTCCTTTAAAAAAATTAAATTATGTAATACGGAATACTATATTGATTGTGTGATGAAATATGTTTTTTAGTTGCAGATTGCATAATCTGAGCGGTTTCTTGATTGATCCAGACAAAACTTTAAATTAAAGGGCAAACTAGAGATTTACTAGTTAAGGGTGTGCAGAAGAAAAGCATTGGGTGCAAAGAAAAACGGTCTGATATCACTTTTAGTACAATAAATGTAACGGCCCAAAATGCTAACAGAAGAAGTTGCAAGGCAAAAGAAGAAAATGCCGTGAAACGATGTCGTATAGCAATCAGCATAGGATTAAAACCCTTCGAAGTAAACTTTAAAACCCTTTACCATTTTCCATCTTCAGCGATTTCGAAATCCGAATCAATGGCTTCTTCTCTCGTTCGAACGCTTCAAAGAGTTTGTACATTGAAACGGAACCCGAGAGCGTTAACCGCACTCGCCGCCACCGCGCCTTGTGGAGCCAGAACCTACGGCGCAGAGCCAGAACCACTGACCAAATCGCCCTTCGATTCCAACATCATTCGAATACTCCGAAACGAAATCGAATACCAACACGAATACGCGCCACCGCACCAGGTTAACAAATTTCCAAATAACCATACACTAATTTTATTCCATTCTATCCCTTTAATGAATCGATGTTTTCGTTAGAATTAATGTTTTTAATCCTTGTAATGTTTGCAGCCTGATACTAAATTCAATTCGTTTACGGTTGAAGATAGACGTAGCGAGCAAGTGGTTACGATTAAAGGGAAGTTTGGGGAATGTGAGGATATTAGAATTGAGGCAACGATGTTTGATGGGTGTGAACATGTTCCTGCGTATGGGGAT
The DNA here is from genome assembly GCF_029865625.1 of Vigna umbellata. NCBI lineage: Eukaryota > Viridiplantae > Streptophyta > Magnoliopsida > Fabales > Fabaceae > Vigna > Vigna umbellata. Next base: position 21,206,287 of record NC_142165.1, on the reverse strand, counting down.
GATAGTTCTGGTGTGAATGTGCGTCTTCACCTTAGTTTAATTGTGGATATATCGAAGGGGGAAGGTGAAAATGACTTAGAATTCGTGTGTTCAGCATGGCCTGACTCTTTGAATGTTGAGAAAGTTTTCGTGTTAAGGCGCGGTCGAATGGCGGCTAGGCCTTACATTGGACCTGATTTCAGGTTTGGAAAATGGCATTTACCGTTTTGTTTTCGTTCATTGGTTCATTGGCCACATGTTTCAAGTTTATCAAGGTTATAAATTGCGGTCGCTGTTGCAGTTTCGTTGTGATTAGTGTGATATTGTATGAAGTTGGTGACCAATTTGGCTGATGCGGTTGATGACTCCAATACCTGTGGTGTCGCAGCTTGAATTGACTGTCTTTTGAAACTTTGATGTTTACATTTCCATGTTCCTAAGTTGTCTGTCATGATTATGATTTTGTCACGATTCTTAATGTTGAAAATTGTGGACAAATTAGGTTGATGTTACGGTATGGTTGCTCAGACCCCAAAAGCCTTGAGGTTGCGGCTGTGGGCCTTTTTTAAATTCTTGGTTGGTGATGCCAGCTTGAATTGACGAGGAAAATTTTTGTGTGAAAGAGCTATATTTGAAGTTACTTGTTATCGTGAAGTTGGATTGCTTGTCTTTCTCATGTGTTTTATTTTTCTTGTTTCAGGGACCTGAGTGCTAAGGTTCAGGAGAAGTTTTACGAGTACTTGGACGAAAGGGGTGTGAATGATGAGCTTGCGGTTTTCTTGCATGAATACATGATGAACAAGGATAGGATTGAGCTTCTGCGGTGGATGGATAGTCTCAAATCTTTTGTGGAAAGATAGATAGGTAAGATTGACATTTTCCAGCTAGGAATTGTTGTGAATATCAAGTTTTGACATTGGCATTTGGTATCAATTTATTTATTTAATTCAAATGCATTAAGAATGTTTCACATTAGGAGGCAAGGGTAGGAAATAATGGAGGTTCTGTTTCCTTTTTGTGGTTATATGATGAATGAATGATGACCGATTGAGAGTTGAACTTCAAGGGTGATGGATTGTTTCAAGTCTTTTGAAAAGTAGTTTGGGAAATCTAGCTAACTAATAGTTTATGTAAACATTTCTAGTCTTGATACTGTAGAAATTAACTTCTGTAAAATTTCGTTTGATTTGTAGTGTTTGCATCATTTTCCTTATGTTCTAAAATCATGCAAGACAACCTTAAGCAATATTGACCAGCAATATGAGTCTTATATGTGCATTGTTTTTTTTTTTTTTTTTTTTTTTTTCATTTTTTGGAGATTTTAGTGGAAGAAATTTAGAAAATTATCAGAACATTTAGTAACAGATTAAATCGTTAAATTGTTTTTTAAGAAGAGCAGTGGTTGTAACGATGATGCTTAATACACTGTAAATTGATGTCACAAACGTAGAGCTTTCATTGGATGTGATTTTATGAGTAAGATAAGATCTAAAATTAATGTTTCCTACCCTCAAAAGTGTTAACCAGTTTGTCTATTTCGTATCGCCCTTGCATTTATGTTCGGAATTCATAATCTGTTTTTCATTTTTGTTGTGCTTTGTTTGATGATATAGACAGATGGTCACAAGATGACATATCTTTTAGGTTTTGCACATTTTTGTATTTGTTTGTGCACATGTGGGGCATAAAATAAAGGATGCTTTTCTTAGTTTGCTAATTTTTGAAATGAAGGATGATTTATTGGTGAAATTGTATTTGCTCCATGTCTTGGGCCATGATTTTCATATCTAAAACGGTGAGAACGTCTATTGTTAAATGTGAGTTGGTCTGAAGCTGAATCATGTCGTATGATGGAGTGTGGTTTAACCCAAGTTTTTCATGAATGAGATGTGTCTACATTTTAAGTAGCGCTTTCCATATATGATGCTATTAGAAACATAAAGCAGATAGTGCTTTTCCTAAGGACACTACTAAAAAAAGGACACATTGTCTGAATCAAGAAACTAGATAGCGCTTGTTTTAAAGCAAGTGTTATGTCTATATATGTATTATTTTTTGACAATAGTTCAAGCATAGCACTTTTCGGAGAAAGCATATTAGTGCTTAAACTTGGATAATGCTTTTCTAAATAATCACGAATGTTAGTGTGTTGATCGTGATCTTAATTTTTTTGGTTATTAGTGATTAAATACGGCTATATGTACAATATTGTAGGAAAGCATTAACTTGGCGACGCTGAATTTATGTTGAAAATAACCGTTATGACTCCATATCAGATATCACTTTAAAGAATTTACATCCAGAAGATCATAGAATCCACACAAACTCTTTAATCATCGCCATTCATTCTTGAGAAATGTCATTGAAAGAACATTTGGTGTGTGGAAAAAAGAGATTCCCTATCATTGCTAGTGGAATTGAACTACATTATGGGTTGGATACAATGACACATTATATTAGCTTGTTGTAGCTTACAAAACTTTCTTTGTGTCGTGGATAATAATGACTCATTACTTGATGAGGTTGATAATGAACTAAATGAAAGGGAAGACCAAACAACATCAGCTCATGTTCGTGAAGAAGATTATAAGTTTGTTAGTAGTATTATGGATTCCATAACATATGAGATATGACGGGATTATCAAAACTTATAGTTCTTGTAATTTATTGTGTTATTTGACTATGTTATTTGTAATAATAAGAAATTGGTTATATGATTATTTAATCTTAATTTGTTAAGGTTTTGTTTATGAAATGTGTTTAAAATTAACAGAGGCAAGGGAGTCATGACCGAGTCTTTGGCGGGACAAAGGAGTTCATCAAATGGATTGAATGGACACACAACTTCTTAATGCCATGCTCATGAATTGTGTTTGGGGAATAAGGTTAGCAGTAGTTGGACAACCTAAGCATATAATAATATTTTTTATAATCTTCATTCATTTGGTATCTTCAGAGTGAGGTGAACAAGAAAAAAATTAAATTGAAACCTATTGATAGGTTGAATGTTGCTCATCTCATGTATGAGGGTCATAAATTGTCCATCGTAAATATATCAGATGACTTTCCCTATGACCATGAGATGACATTGGGGGTCAGACCAAAAATGTATAGTCAACGTGTTAAAACAGTTGGTAGTTTAAACAATAATAATAAACTTTTTGCAAAATGGTTGCACGAAGATATCTTTATGTTATAGGTGCTTAAAAATAATATATCTATTAATTGGTCTCATCATATCATGTAACATATGTATAAATGTAAGGTCAGTGGCACACCTTTACCATACAATGCCTTGATCATTCAAATCATGCAATACATTGGAGTATATCTTGACGGTGATGCCAACACTCAAATTGGGATCAAAAAACATTTTTCTACTAATTCTTGAAAGAGGTTGAATATTGTTAACATCAATGGTATTGGCAGAATGACGTCGGTGATGATGAAGAGGAAGAACAACCACAACATCAAAGTCCTCAACATAAGGACTCTGTGCAACATCCTCCTTATCCTTCAAATCACCATATGACTACTCAAATGTGAGGGGGGGTACAAGACTTGCCATACAAAATGCAAGATATGGAAAAAATGCAGGGGTGTCTTTAGCGTATTGAAGATAACTTGACAAACTTATCCTTGGACATGAACCAAGAATTCGCTAACCTCAATCTTAATGTTAACTTAATTATGCACCAATTAGATGATTAAGTTCTATTATATTCCATGATTGTATTACATGACATTATGAATTTCCTTTATCATATTACATTAACTTATGTCTTTGATTTGTTACATTAGATCAATTTCAATTCTATTTGTTTTCACAACAGTTATCATACTCTTATTTATTGTGAATGTCGCTGTAATGAACTACAAATTAAATGAGTTCTCGAATAATTGATGAATTGGGAAAAGAAAATACTGAAACAAAAAGACTGTGTCAGAGCTTCAAAATGTGCGACTAATAGCCACAATTCATTCATATAATCATATCTCAGAAGAAATTGGTAACTTATTAAGGACTATGAACATTCAAGACGATAACTTATTAAAACGGTGTTTCAAATTTTTGTCTCCACATCCATCCCATACAAGACGTTTAATAGGAATGCCAATGCAATATCGTTTGAAATAGTTGGTTACATACATAACCAAAGGAAATTCATTATAAACTATGATAAATATGGTTGTACCTTATTATGTTTTGATATTTTTTATGTAATGTAATATTGTAACTTTAATTTATTATTGGTTTCATCATGAATATTTAATTTTTTTGATAACATAAAAATCATACCCCTTGCTTGTAAATTGTGAGGACTTGAAAAATAGAGTTAAAAGAGCAAAAAGGTGCATTAAGTTAATGAAACCAGACTTTAAATAGATTTTTCAAACATCCTGGTCCATTAGCTTGAGCATTCTATCTCTTTCTAAAAACTTAGTTTTCATATTTTCTCTGCCTTCTCTCTACCACACCTCTGCCTTCTCTCTACTATTTCTCTTCACTGAGCCAGTGGATTTTCGATCAGGTGGCGCCCAAACGTCCGCAACGTAGAGGGCTTCACAATGGACTGATTCATTTCGGATCCTAGGCTGGTAAGTCCTTACATGCAGTTTCTTCTCTGTTCTAAAACCTAGCACATGAAATCTTTGCTGGTTGCATGTGTCTTGTGCTTTCCTCTTTATCATTTTTCACTCAATCCTAGCTCTAAGAGTTGTTTCCATCACCGTTTCGGTGGTTGTAGGGTACTGTTTAGGTTCTTCGCCGAGTAGGGTACTATGGAAGCGGTGTTGTGAGCTGGGCTGTTCAACTCCAAGGTAAGGGGAGCTAGAATACTTCTTTATAATTAATTGCATGTATATGTATATACTGAGTTATGTATTAATTCTGCTATTTGGGTTGTATGTTAAGTTCTGAGTAGATGAAATTATATGTATTGGTAATGTTCATTTGTGAATCTGTGAACTAATGCTTGTGAATTGATTTAAACATGTTGTGTAACTTTAATTGAGGATGTTAGATGGGTATATTCTGAGACATCAACTGTTATGTTGAAAGTAAAGAGGATTGATAGTGTTTTAGGTTATTATAGAGGAAGTGAGGTAATGATTTTGAGAGTTAGAGGTCAGGGGCTATTGTGGTCTGTTGGGGCAGTCTTAACAAGTATATTGTGACTTGTTTTAGTCACCAAAGTGGTCCAAATAAGTGCAAAGTGTTAGAATTGGGTTTGGGGTCCTCAAGTGGTGATAATTGATGTTGAGGAGTAAAAGTTGAGTTGTAATCACCTTAAAATTGTATTAGAAGGGTTTAGGAACATCTAGACAAGTTTAATTAGGTGTAAAACATGAATTAGGGGTGTTAGTAATTGGAGAAAAGGCCTAGAAATGATAAGGGGGTGTGTGAGTGCATAATTCTGCAGAATTTGCGTTCTACAGATGGTGTAGAGTCGCTATGCGAATTGTCTCGCATAGCGAGTCCCTGTAGAGGGTGCTCTCTATTTGAGTCATTCGCTGTGCGAATGACTGGAGGGTGCTGCTCTCTGTCTGGTGATTCACATAGTGAATCTGGTCGTTATGCGACTGGTGGTGACCTGGAGTCGCTGCCAGTTTAATTCGAAAGTCGAATTGGGCGCAAAGCGAGAGTTTTAAGGGGGTTGGTCTTTGTCTGAGCTCTCGCATAGCGACTAGGGTGCACTATGCGAGAGGCATGAGGTATGGCACCTCTGTGAGTTAATTCACCATGCAAATAGTGCACGCTGTGCGAAACGCTCTCAGTCTCGCTGTGCGAAGGGGTGCGCTGTGCGAGACGTTCAGGGTTTTGTTCTCTATCTTCTCTTTTGTATTGTTTCACATAGAGTTGAATGTTGTATGTTTTGTGAAGTATGTGTTGGAGCAGATTGTATTATATGATGGGATTCAAACATGTTGTATATTGTTAAAGTGAAAGTGTATGTGATTCAAAGTATGTAGTTTTAAAAGTATGGTTGATGGACGTAATTCCATGATCTTCAAGGAGAAGATCCATGGTGGTGCCCTTGGTGTGTTTTAGAATGATTTGCATGGAAGCTCAGTCTTGGGAGTTATCCTGAAACTACAATGGTCAATCATTCTCAAGTAGAGAGGATTGAACCATGTCGTGAGTAGTAGCAGGAGGTCCTAGTCTTGGGTGCTTCCAGTATGGCCCAAGGTGAGTGATAACGGACTAACCTCGTGAGTGTGGTAGGGTGAAATCCATTGGCAATGACTTTGCAAAGCAGTAGAGGCCACCACGAGTGCATGACCCGCCATAGCTCGACAATCATTCTAAGTCCGGACAAGTCAAGTTTAAAGTGTAACAAGGTGTGTTAAGTGACCCAGTATATATGAATTAAACTTCATGTTGGGTGTGATTGTTATAAAATGATTTTTGTATATCTAGCTCACCCTTCTGCTTGTGTTTGTCTTTTGTTTGTGTGTTTTCTGTTGCAATAATCATCCATTTGGATGTGAGCAGAGGTAGATGAGGTGCTTCTGGAGCAGGGCTTGGAGGGAGATGACACCGCTGCTTAGCCTAGTTAGGATCCATAGGCTTCTGTTTATTTTGAAATACTCTATTGTGTTAAAGTTTTAAATTACAACCAAATTTGGGATGACTGTAACCTTAAGACTTTATCTACAAGTCTTCTTCTAATTGTTCTATTATATTAAAAATGTGGCCTACTAGATTATATAGTTCTACATAATCTGGAATGTTACATAAATTATATTCACAAAATTTTATATTTTAAAAATAATTATTGCACTTTACTTAATTACACTTTTTTTTTCATTTTAAAAATTAATTTTTATTTGTTCTCCTTATAATAATTTTTAGAATTATATACATTATTAACAATTATAATTTTATAATACTTTTAGTACTAACGAGATTTTGGTAATGTTCAATTTATACTAGTTAAATCATTTTTTTATCTGTCACACCGGTCAAATTCTATGTTAATTTTTACAAATTTTATTTTCAAGTTCACTCTCACTCGCCTCAAAATCTACTAAAAAAATAACAATCTACTCACTCTTAAATCCCCTTAAATTTATTTACTCTTTCTTCTTCAACTCTATCGTTTAAAGTGAACATAGCCTTTATCCTCAATCCAAGCAAGATGCGAGGATTAAAAATCTGTGCAATCCGCTTCGTTACTCGCTTTTAAATCAACAAAAACGAAATCACTTCTCACGAATTACCGTGAACAAGACTATCCATGCAAACGAAAACAACGTAAATTTCATGTTTTGGTTTTTACAAAAGATATATAAAAACAACTTAAGAAATTGGCTTTTATAGTCAATGATGCCAATTAAATTAATGGGGTTAAAATAAAGGAGACTTTATTAATTTTATTATCTCTTCTCCACTATAGAAGGACATCACATCTCACACGATGAGATGTGATCCCCAAGATATTCTATCAAGATTATATGCCTTTGAGTGTGTAAAATTTACATTGTGCTTTGTATGAAAGATGTTTTACTGTATTTACTTTGGAAAATGCAGAGCATTTTCATCATTCACGCCTTTTGCCATGTTGGTTGGACCCCTTTTAAGCAATATGGACAAACTACTGTTGAATGCAATAATAAATGGTTAAATGACCAATTTACATTGTCAATTTAGCCCTTGAAAGAATGAAATCCTGATTTTAGTCCTTGAATATATAAAAGGACCTGCAATTATACTTTATTGTTATCCGGAATTATTTTATCATTAAGCTATTATATTTGATATTAACTTGAAATTTTACATATTCAGCGGCTAAATTGGAGTTCTTTTATTCTTTCAAGAACTAGATAAAAAGTGTCTTACACATTCAATTCAATGATTTACCCAACAAACGATGGAACACCAATGGTTTTTTGGAGAAATTTCGGACCATTTGAACAATCCAGCTTCACCATAACCTGTAATAAAAGTGACCAATTTCTTGTCTTTTCTTTTAATCTAAATCCATACTTTTCTTTAATTTATTCTTTCTTTTTTCTCTTTCATTTTAACCAAACAACTTTAACTTTTTACTTTTCGTCTATTTTTCTTCCCATTTCCTTAATTTCTTTTCTTTTGTTTCAACCAAAGAAAGCTTTGGATGGGTGTTTGATTTGGCAAAGGAGTTTGAAGTACATTGGTAAGAAAAGACAGCTAATCCACTTCAGTATGGTTGAAATTGAATAGATTAGCCATTGTTTTAGCTTTAATGTTCTGGAATCTTTTTATCTGTATTTGTACCCTTATTATATATAAAGTATTTTATGTGTAGATTAATCTCATATATGACCTAAGAAAATGTCCACTTCTAAATAATAGTAGCCTCTTTATCTAAGGTATATATAACCTAAAATATAACTTAAAATATTTTGCGTGCTTTTGAAGAAAATGCCTAGAAAGTGGTGAAATGTACAAAGACAGCCTTTCATCTATAAGTGCATTGCAAGAACACATCTCAACTGAAGAAAAAAGCTAACAAACAGAACGTGTCGATTGAAGAGTAGCATAGTGATTGGTGCCTAATGGTTTTCTCAACTATGGAAGTTGTTTATGAATTGGACTCTTGCGTTGAAAACCCAAATGTCAACCTTACGAACCATACAATCATTGCAAGTCTAAATGGGAGACCATGGATAATGCGTTTTCAGAAGTCAACATGAGAGTGAGAAGTGCGTTTAAGATAATCTGCATTGTGAAGTTATTATTGTTGAATATTAAAGATTAATTATTGTTGACTCAATAAAAAAAAGAAAGGGTTGAATCCAACAAGACGTGAATAAGATGAACAGAAAGATTTAAAATCTTGAAGCTATTATCAATGCTCTTTAGGACAATGATAAGTTATAAGTAAAAGCCTATTGATATCTTACTTTCTCAGCTAATAAATTTTGACAAATGCATTAATGTAGCTCTGCTATGCTATGTTATAGGTGGAACCAGTTTTGAAGAACACAAATGCCTAACAGAAAATATTTAGGAGCAGATATAAAACAATGATTGTCATGGTGAAATAATTAAACCAAATGCTTTTAGTAAAGTCCTCATTTTCTGCAAGGCACAACCTAATTTCAAAAGTATCATTCAAGATTCTTGTAACCATTAATAGAAATATACTTTTTTTTCCATTTTGTGTAGAGTGGAAAAAAAATTTAATATTTGGTTGTATGATCACTATAAATTCATATGTATTTTCTCTATGTATATCATTTTTATTTGGCGATAAAAAAATTTATCTGTACAATATTTATAATTTTTGTTAAAAATAGAACATGTCTTTTAAGACGTTTTGACAATATCGCATGAGAGATATCATACATAATAGTTCGTGGTTAAATAATACACCCGTTTTATATTTATAAATAAAATTTTAATTACTTACTTTGTTCATTGATAATTTTTTTTTATAAAATACCAGTGAAATTAGTACATGTGTATCAAGCTTTTTATTATAATAAAAATAATAAAATTATTATTATTGTTATTATTATAAATATAAACTTAAGTATAAATAATTTTTATAATTTTATTTTAAGTATTTTTTATTTATTTTGTAGGTAATTTTTTAATTAAAAAACAGTTAAGTTTAAGAAAACAATCAAATAAAAAAATCCGTTAAAATTAAATAAATAATCACTTAACAGTAATGTTGATAAAATAATTATTTTAATTTTACAAAATATTTAAAAGATAAAATTGGAAAAAAAAAATAGAAAAAATAATGTTAAATGGCAAGTGTAATAAGTTTAAGGTTTTAAATAGACCATGATACCAAATTTAGTTCATAAAAGCATCTCAATCATTTAACTTTCTAAATTCTCAATCTTTGTGAAAAAATATGAATTTTATTGAACAATTATTTATCTAGTTTTCATTCTCTCTTTATTGTATTGAACAATGAAAATTGGTAGGTAGACTCCAAATTACATTCCAAACAGATAATAATTATAGTGTTGATATATACAAAGCTAATGTGTTTACGTTTCTTAGGTTGGCCAATTAGAGGGGGCATAAGTTTATTTTTTAGTTGTTTTGTAGTTTAGTATTGGAATTCTTGGTGGTTGAATTTGTTCGGGTAGTCTATAACATAGAGGACATGAACACGCTCATTTAAATTATTTATTTAAGGAATAATAATAAAGAGAAAATTTCTTTACAAGCGTAAACAAACTCTTTTACAAACTTCAAATTTGTACTATTTTGTTTTTTTTATTCTTCTCATTCTACTAACATTTTGCATGTTCTTTAACTGGAAAAATTTTCTACTAGACTCTCACATGTCAGATTGAAACAAAGATCATGGCCTTCTAATGATGCATCACAAGCAAATATCGATGATGATGACATCATTAGGACACACTGCTCAGTAGATATCGTCGTAAAAGAATAAAGGACGATTATGAGACAGGATAACTTGCTTCCCATTACACTGCTAGAAGAGTTACATTGAGCGCCAACCATCTACATCTATCAATGGTGACTATGGTTATGATGAGTGTCAATTTCAAATGTTTAAACTCATAAAATTTTCATTTAGAAGGTAATATAAAAAAATATATTTTTTATTCCGTTTAATCCTTAATTTTTGTTACTTTTGTTTCACTAAAACAATTTTTATTATCTCTTAATAGTTTGATTACTTTATATTTGAAAAGTTTTTCCTAAATTTTTAATATATATTTTCATCTTATCACACAATTAATTATACATTTTGTTAAATTTTATTGAATTTTGTATCATTATTTTTTTAAGACACACATTTAATCATTTTTATTTTTTTTAATATTTTTATTTATTATTTCTTTTCAATATTTTTGATACTGTTTTTGATTATTTTTATATAATTAATTTTATTTTTTAACTCATTTTATAATTATCACTAAAATTGTATAAAGACATTTTATTTAGGCTTAATAGCCTCTTTTGTCTCTAGTTTTGCTCAATTATGTAAATTTGGTCTCTGGTTTTAAAAAAGTGTCAACTTGGTCCTCATTTAGTAAATTTTGCGTCAACTTCGTCCCTTCCGTTAAATAGAAACAAATGGATTTAAGGATTGATGATCTGACAGAAAACGTGTTATTTTGTAGATATATTTATGCTGATGTGTGGAATGAGTGCAGAGATGGAACTTAGGAGTGCACTGGGTATTTTCTAGGCCAAGCCCAAACCCTATTTTCTCTAAGGTTTCTTTTCATCTTTTTAAAAAACGAAGGTCTCTTCTCCACCTTCTTCAGCGGCAGCTCTGTCCTCCGCATGACCAACGCCGCTGTGCCTCCCTTTAGCCATCCAATACTTTCGTCGGCGGCACCGATCGTCGCCAGAGACACCTCAACCACGCTTAAGAACAAAACCAACGTCGTCCAACAACCACAGTGAATAACATCACCTCCATTAACGCACCACCGCGAGCAATCTCGGACAACCGAGAATTCCTTCGTTATTCCATCAATCACCCAAATCGCGATAATAGAGAGAACCCGAGAAAGTTCATCTTCTCGCCTCCATGTACGAAACCCAGATCGCGCCTCCACCTCGCGAGTTTCGTCCATTCCAAAACTACCAGATTCATCACGAGTTCAGTACTTCTCCTTCGAAACCTGCAAGGAAACGCAATCAGCCCCAAAACCCTAATTGAAAAGAGCCCCAAATTGCAGAACCCTAATCACGTAGAAACCATCCCCACCGCGAGCATCCTCATCGTGCATCAACATCGTGTCTCCTCAAACCTACAAAGCAAGAGAATCAAACCAAAACAACCATGGATAAATCGCAACACAACTTTGCGCAACCCACTGAATTGGGCATTGTGAGGGTGGTGGGACAAAACGACAGGATGGATTCGGGGTCTCTTGAAATTCTGGAAATTAGGGTTGGCGGAGGCATAAGAAAGAGGGGTTGGAGGGGGGGGGGGGGTTTGGGGGTGGTGATAGGGTGGGGGAGGCGAAGCGGGGCAGAAGGGGAAGTAAGAGAGGGAGCAAGTGGGGCAGATATTCGGTGGAGGAGTGGGACGCCATTGTCGATTATCCATTGCTAACTGTAACACTCTTTTTTGAAAGAAGAAGAAGAAGATTTGATCTGAGGAGTGGGAAGTCATTGCCAACTGTCACATTAATTATAATTAAAAGAAAAACATTAATCCAAATTAATTATAATTAAAGGAAATACTAAACAGGTCACCACGCATACAATTTAAAAATGCCACGTTTCAGCCATATCATCAATCCTTAACTCCGTTTGTTTCCATTTAACGGAAGGGACGAAGTTGATGCAAAATTTACTAAATGAGGACCAAGTTGACACTTTTTTAAAACCAATGACTAAATTGACATAATCGAGCAAACCTGGGGACAAAAGAGGCTATTAAGCCTTTTATTTACTATAATAATGTCATTGTTTTTATTACCATCCAACACAAATTGAAATTAAAAAAATGAAAGATTTATGCAAAATTTCAATTAGTATTACTTTAATATTTGTTCTTTGTGTGATTTGGTTAAAACAATTTATTATCATTTTTATTAATAAATATTTAATTAGAATTTGGATAAAAGAAGTAAAGAGACATTTAAAATATTTTTGATGTGAATTTTATCCTTTTTTTTGTTTTAATTTTTTTTAGATATTTTTTAATTTTTTCAACTTTATTTCATCAATGTTTGCAAACTTTATAAATAGGTTAAATCACTTTCGTAGTCTTTGTTTATGTTGGATTTTCTTAGATATGTCTTTTTTTTTTTTTCCAATTGGGTCTCTAAAAGTGAAAAATTGAAGCAATCGACTCCCTGAAATACGTGGCCATTATGTTAGATTGGCATATGCAAAGCAAGTATGTTGAATATATAATTAAAAAATAAAAGAGTTTCTGAGAATTGAAACCCAAATTAGGGTTCATCTTCAATATGCCGAACGTCTGAGAATTGGGAAGAACATCACAAGAAGATGGTGAAATTCAGTACACATTATGCCGAATCTAGTATACTCACAAAAATCTCACATGCAGAGGGACTCAAAACACATCAAAATTATGACTCAAAGGTGATTATTGATCAAAATCACGAATTCTGCATTGGATAAAGAACCCACCAGAGAATATTGAAGGAAAGGGATAAGGAAAGTCACCCAATTCCTAAAATTAGTGGGGATGAAAAATTGAAGTACCCAGAACTCCAAAGAGGAAACTTTATTTAATGAGGTTCAATCATATGTTGTCACGGGGAGGGAGAAAGAGACATCAGATCTTCCTAGGATTTATTATTGGTCGTTGTGCGTTGTAAACTTTGTACTATTATATTATTGTTGCAGAATTTAGGATGAAGAAGAATGGAACAGTGGACAAAACCTGCAACCTTCGACGAACCCTAACTCTGTTTTCATTTTCTTCTTCTTGTTGTTGTGGCAGAGGTGGGTCGTCCCAACGCTAGTGGTGAGGACGAGGAGGAGGACGATTGCGAGGGCGACGACAACGCTGTTGAGGGCGACCAGGGGCGTAGAGTGCTGGATTTTGATTTGGTGAGGTTTTGGCTATAGCGAATGTATTTGACGATGGAGAAGGCGAAGGAAAGGCCCTGTGAGACACTGGACTCTACTCCAATATCGAACTCTATGAATCCGTTATTTGTTGCGTCCTTAATCTCGAACCCAATTTGATTTTGAGAAACCCTAATTTGGTGGTGCTAAATTTCATGTTTCAGAAACTTTTTGGGTTTAATAAACCCTAATTTTGTGATGAACCCTGAGCATCAATCGCTAGAGTTGAAGATGATGAAAGGTAAAGTCGAAGATGATGAACCCTAATTTGGGTTTCAATTCTCAAAAACATTTTTTTTAATTATATATTCTACGTAACCTGAATTGTTAATCCAATTTAACGATAGAGAGCAAATTGTTTCAATTTTTCTCTTTTAGGGACCCAATTAGAAAAAAAAGGACCTATTTACGAGAGAGTGGTTTAACCTAATAAATATTTTGATTTTGAAATCTTTTTTACTATATTTTAAAATTTATATAATTAGAATTTTTTTTTCTAAATATTTGATATTAAAAGGATAAAAACATATTTTACTATTAAATATTTGATAATATTATATTTCTTTCGTCATAATTTTTAATTTTTATAAAAATAATTAATTTATATTATAATAATAAGAAATCCATACAAGAATACATGTGTATACGTATTATCCCATAGAGATATAAATGAAATAAAACTATACATTTATTTATTTATTTATTATAGGTATGAGAGTGGAAGATAAATATGAGGTAATAAAAATTATTCGTGCTCCCTTTCGTTGCCCTCCTTACTTCAATCAACTTATTTTCTTAAATTGTGAAGTTAATAAATTATTTTCCAATGTATTAATATAAATTCTTTTATAGTAATAATTCAATACCTATTTTTGTTTATAATTTATGTAATATACGTGAATGTGCATACGGTAACCCAGATGTACGGCATGAGAAAACCAGGTGTTCTGATTCAATTGATCAGACATTTAATTAAAAATTAAAAAAAGAAGAAGTTGTGACTAACAGATAATATAGCGTAAATCAAGCAAGCTTTTTACAAAAGTGTCTTCTTAAAATTAATTATTGAAATTCAAAGTTCAAATACACCAATCAAATATGATAGTATGACAAAATTTTAAATACATTGTGTACCAGCTGTTACAAAATTCTTTTCTTTAATCACTGTTTTCACATTCAAACTTCTTAAAAGATACTTCCACATTCTTCCTCAGTTCAATATATAATTAAAATATATAAAAGTTTTCTCCATAATACAAAGGCTAATAAATGGTCGCATATAAAAGGGTTCAAGTGTACATAATCATATTATTTTATTAGTATAGGATCCCATTTATTTATTTACTCAAGGTCTTCAAATAAACTATATAATATTTTTAAGAAATATCTTACACTGAGATATTTAATCATTTATACGAGAAATTCTGCTTAAGATATCATACTATTGATTATAAAATTAATATTAAATTATGATATAAATGATTGTAAATATTAATTTACAAGTTGCTGTAATAATTTTAAAATTCAATTAAACTATGCTTTTAAAAATGATATTAAAATATAATTTAATCAAGTTCTCTAAGTTTTGTGTTATTGATGTTTATTAACTTCATGATTATGATGTTTCATTCTTGTCATGGGTTTTTGGAAAAAAAATTACAAAAGAAATACAATATTAATAATACATCAGTTCAATTGTTATGAGAAAAGAAATGATAGAAATTGCATTTTTTATTCCATAATTAGGAGAGAATACAATTTACCCATATATAATTGTTTGAAACAATATATAAACGGAATATAAATATAAAAATAGAATATAAATATATGAACATAAATGCACAAATATGAACGGAAAATAAATTAAATCCAATATCCCCTCAAGATGCAACATATATGTCCTTAATGCTCAGCTTGGACAACAAATATTGAAATTGTGCTGGATGCAAAGCTTTAGTATGAATGTCTGCAAGTTGTGCTGAAGTAGGAATGGACAAGAGCTTAATTACACCAGCTTGAACTTTATCTCTTATGAGATGACAATGAATTTCAATATGCTTTGTCCTTTCATGCATGACTGGATTTTGTGCAATTTGTATAACAGATTGATTGTCACAAAGCAGAGTAACTAGTTGTGGTAGAGGCTGTTTCAAATCGTGGAGCAAATATAGAAGCCATTGAATTTCACATGTTGTGGAAGCTAAAACTCTATATTCTTCTTCGGTTGATGATCTAGATATAATACCTTGCTTCTTGGATTTCCAGCTGATTCATGATGCACCATAGAACACATTAAAACCAGTCACAGACCTTCTAGTGTCAGGGCAAGCAGCGCAATCAGAATCACTAAAAGCCTTGAGAGCATGTTCTGTTGGAGGGAAAGAATAATCCTTGTCTTGGATTGTTCTTGATATATCTCATGATTCTTATTGCTACTGCATAGTAATCTTCTAAAGGATTGGAAAGAAATTGGCTGAGAGTACTAACAGTGAAACATAAATCTTGTCTTGTGTTGGTTAGATAAGGTAGCCTGCCAAGAAATCTTCTATAGGCCTGCACATCTGAATAGGATTTTCCTTTTGTCTTGGAAAATTTTGTGCCTGACTGTATGGGAAACAAGTTGACATCCCAACAAAACTATATCATCTACATAAACAAGTAAGATGGTAATATGAGCAGAATCACTTTTGACAAAAAGTGAATAATCTGATTTTGATTGTATGTAGCCTAAAGAGAGTAAAGTAGTTGTTAACTTGTAATTCCATTGTCTAGAGGCTTGTTTGAGTCCATATAAAGACTTCAACAACTTGCAAACTTGTCCTGGTTTTTCAGTTTTATAATCAAGAGGAAGAGACATTTATACTTCTTCATCTAGATCCCCAAGTAAAAAGGCATTAGTTACATCCAGTTGATGTAAATACCAATGTTTGGAAGTTGCTAAAGCCAGAACCAATCTTACTGTTGTGCGTTTGACAACAGGTGAAAAAGTCTCAAAGTAATCTAAACCTTGTTGTTGTGTGTAGCCTTTGGCTACTAACCTTGCCTTGTATCGTTCAATACTCCCATCAGCATGCCTCTTTATTTTGTATACCTATTTACATCCGATAGGTTGCTTTCCATAAGGTAGATCAATCAAAACCCAAGTTTTGGTATTTTCTAAAGCTGCAATTTCTTGATCCATGGCATTTCTCCAACAATCATGTTTGATGGCTTGGTTATAGGTTTTAGGTTCACTGACTTGGAAAAGATTAAGGACATATGATTTATGAAGAGATGATAATGCATCATATGATAGATATGAAGAGATAGGATATAAGGTAACTGTGGATGACTAAGTGGCGGAAGAAGTAGATAACATGTTGCAATGATAGTCCTGCAGATAAGATGGTGTATGTTTTGGCCTGGTTGATTTCCTTTGTGGAGTAGCAGTGACAGGTTCAACAGAAACAGGCTAAGAAGAGAAAATAACAGGGTCGAAAACAATAGAAGGAGGAGATGTAAGTGGTAAAGAGGGTTGATCAATAACTTCTGAGAAAAGAGGTGATAAAGGTGAAATAATTTTGGTGACAAAATCCAAGGAATTTTGTGTATCAATAGGTGAGTGCTTGTCACTAGTAAGAAAAGGAAATATATTTTCATAAAATACTACATTCCTTGATAGAAAAATTTCCCTAGAGTTGAAATCTAACAAAAGGTAGCCTTTCACTCCTGTTTTAAAACCCAGTAAAACACATTTTCTTGCACGAGGTTGAAATTTGGTTCTATGAGTTTGAAGAGTTGAAGCATAACAAAGTGAGCCAAAAACTCGTTAGTAAGTAATGTCGGGTTTAACATTGTGTAACAATTGAGATGGAGAAAAATATGCCAAAACTTTGGAAGGTAAAATATTAATGAGTTGCACAACATAACGAACAGCAAAATACCAGAAAATTATAGGCAAATGGGATTGAAACATTAAAGATCTAGCAACATTGAGAATGTGTTGATGTTTTCTCTCAACGACTCCATTTTGTTGAGGTGTTTCAACACAAGATAATTGATGTTGTATCCCTTTTTGTCTATAAAAATCTGTCATTGCAAACTCATTACCATTATCTGATCTAACAACTTTTACATCAATGCCAAATTGTGTTTTTATATAAGAAACAAAGCCAATAAGTTGTGATCTTGTATCTGATTTACTTGCCATTAATTTAATCCATGTGTATCTAAACATATCATCCACTATAGTTAAGAAATATTTGAAACCATCAACAGAAGAAGTATTATAGGGCCCCCAAATATCAACATGAATTAAATCAAAAGGAGCTTTTGAAACAGTAGTACTTAATTGAAAAGACAATTTTCTTTGCTTAGGATAATGACAAGCATCACAATGAGTGTATTTTGTATCTGGTAAAGTGGCATACATATTGCGTAATTTGGTATAACAAGAAAAAGAAGGATGCCCTAGTCTATAGTGCCAAATATCTATAGAGTTATGTCTTATTGTAGAACAAACAATATAATTCTCAGAAGTAATAGCAGTTGGTGAACCAAGGGGTGTGGGTGCAGGAACTATCATGACATACAATACAAGCCATCTCTTTCTTCAGCTTTCCGAATCATCTTTAGGGTTGACTTGTCCTGTATTTCATAGGAAAATTCATAAGTTTACAAGATAGAAATTTAGTTAACTTTGTCACCGAAATAAGATTGACAGAAAAATTAGGAACAAACAAGACATTATGTAAAGTAAGGTCTGGGCTAAGTGAAACTGTGCCAGAAAAATAAGCAAATGAAGAGTTCTTGTTGGGTAGTGATATTGTAATTGGTGAGATTCTATGATAAGAAATAAAATGAGACAAAGAATTGGATATATGATCAGTAGCACCTGTGTCTAGAATCCATTGGAAATAGATATTACCTTGAGCTTGAGAAGAAGTGGAAACATTATGAGAGCTCACTAGATTGGTAGAATGTGGAACTATGGGATTAGATTGAGGAAGAAGTGTCAATAGACCATGAATTTGCTCTTGAGAAAGTCCCAGAGTTGAGGAATGTGACTGTGCCAGAGAATTATTATAAGAAGGAACTACTGTAGAAGAATCTGTTGTAACATTGTGGACTCTTTTGGATTTGAGATCAGGTGGTTTGTCCTGCCACAGTGAGTGCATTGTTGAGGTGCACCAAACCTTCCCCTTGAGGAACGAGCCTGAGAACCTTAATAATGAGTCTGAGAACCTTGATATGAAGATCTTCCCCAACCATAATCATTGGCAGGAGAGGGTTTACCTCTGTCATTGAAGGTAGAAAAAGAATGTTTAGATTGAGAAACTTGTGACGCCATGACTGGAGGTTGAGAAAGAATTCCTGATTGTAATTGTCGCTCATGTTGAATTATCATCGAAAAAATTTTGGGTAAAGAAGGCAAGGGATCCATGAGAAGGATCTGAGAGCGAACAATAGAGTAATTATCATTCAAGCTTCTAAGAAAACAAAGAACGCAATCATTTTCACGATATTCCTTTCATTGTCTTAGAAACAACACAACAAGAAGCAGAAGATTGACATTTAGAAATAGGGCGAAAATTGCAAAGTTCATCTTAGAGAATCTTCATTTTAGTGTAATATGCAGTAGCACTTAGGTCAGATTGATGCATTAAATAAAGATCTTGATGCAATTGTGAAATTCGAACAGAATCACCTTGGGAGAAACAATCTTTGAGATCCTTTCATGTCGCAGCAACATAGTCAATCTAGATAATACTTGTAGCAATCTCATGAGAAACAGAATGATTGATCCAAGATAAAACTAGATTATTGCAACACTTTCATGCTGGAACCATGAGATCTGTATCAGCTGGACAAGGAATGGAACCATCAACAAAACCAAATTTATTCTTCATTTGTAGTGCCATAGACATCGAGCGAGCCCATCCATGATAATTGTGACCTTCAAGAATCGGGGAAACAAGTACTAGTGAAGGATTCTTGTTAGGGTGAATGTAATAGTCGTGTGTTGTATCTTGCAACGATGAGAGAGTAACAGAGGGAGTAGCCATATAAGGAGAATAAAAAGGCAGAAAAGCAAGAACGAAAGGTAGAAGATGAAGATCTGGGCAGAAAAAAAATTGGTTGCGAAAGAACATGATAAAAAATTAATTTTCTTGTTATACCATGTTATGAGAAAAGAAATTATATGAATTGTTCATAATCAAGAAAGAGTACAATTTACATATATATAATTGTTTGAAACAATATATAAACGGAATATAAATATAAAATAGAATATAAATATATGAACATAAATGCACATATATGAACGGAAAATAAATTAAATCCAATATCAATTTACATTTACATGATAAAATATTTTATCTGAAATTTTAAAACAATAAAATTATGAATACTTATTTTTATATGATGTTTAAATTTTTTATTTTTAAATATAAAATGTAGATTTATATTTAAATTCTCATTAATTTAACATAAAAAGTATATTAAATTTTAAATCAATTAAAAAAAATCAATTTATGTATATATATATAAACATTTTTTAAGATTTATTTTTGAATACATTTGCTAAATATTGAAATGAAAAGTATAAAAAAATATAACTTTAACTCAAAAGTCATTAGAGAGATAATATATACGGAATCCAATTTACAGAATGAATTAACATAATTTGTTTATAGTTTTTAATTTTATAATGTTTGTCTAATATGAATGTGAGTCGTGTACTATTCTTAACCTATGTAATCCTCGTTTAATAACATTGAGTTTTGTAAATACTAGGGTGAGAAAACAGGTTGGAATGAGAAAGAGCCGCGTTTGGTAATTATTATTTAAAACGAAAAGCTTTGTCGTTCTGAGATTGGGGTGGCCATAGATAGATGTCATAACCGTTTAAAATATAAAACACGCGAATCTTTCCTAGATTTGAGGCCAGTTAATGAAAGAGACCTAGTACACATGAAGCCATGAAGGACAAAAATGTCTTCGTAAGCTGAAACCAATATAATACATAAAGTCTTATTCTATTTCTCCATGTATGGACAAAGAAACTCTGTACTTTTATTTTCTGCAAATATTTTATCTTCATTCCCAAAGCACCATTCATGCCTTTCTTTATCTACTCACTTTCTCATTGTCTTTCTAATTCTTTATTTATAGTAATCTTGTATTGTTCTCTCCCGTGATCAGGAACAACCAACTTTGCCAAAACACACTTTTAAACATTTGACAATTCTTTAGGCCATTTTCAATCATATTTCACAGCTATAGTCCTTTTAAGATTAATTTTACCAATGTTCTCAATTTTCTTGCATTTTTTAATGACGGCTCTTGTAAGTAGTAATTGAGTCTATAATATATTGATAATTAGAGTCACCCTTTTTACCAAATCTTTTCATACTGATTTTTTTTTCATTCATATCTGAAACATGTAATAATCACATTTATTAATCACATTTATTAATAATAATTAAATTTGCGTAAATCTTATTTATTTTTAACATCTATTTTAATTATTATCCATTAAGTTGATACTAATCTAGCACTAAAACAAATATGTTCAGTAATTAAAAAATATTAAAAATAGTGAATGTCAATTTTTATTTAATTAACATGTATTTACATGTATATTTAATACATGTTATCTCACAATTAGTCATAACATATATTAGGTGTTAATTATCAAATTTAAATATTATTTATCTATCTATTAAATACCAAATTTAAATACGGTTTATTTGCTACTTACTAGGTGTCAAGTATCAAAGTCAAATACCACTTACCTACCACTTATTTAATAGGTGTCGAGTACCAAAGTCAGCTACCGCTTACATGTTACCTACCGGATGTCGACTACTATAGTCAAGTATTGTCTACCAAAACCAAGTGTCTGATTATCAAAACCAAGTGTTGTCTACTAGGATCACGCTCGTCTACCGAGAGCCAAGTGTCGTGTATTAAAAGTTATGTGTCGTCTACTAGAACTGCATGCCTCATACAAGAGCTAATGATGAACTACCCAGTCACAAGCCGATTTGTTTGAATGAATCTATTTGACCACAAGTTAGTTTGTTTGAATGACTTTACTCAGCCACGAGATAGTATGTCTGAATGACTCTACTTGGTCATAAGTCAGTTAGTCTATATGATTCTATCTAGACACAAGCCGATCATTTTGAATGACTCTACCCAGTCAAGAGTCAGTATGTCTGAATGACTCTAACTGGTCACAAATTGGTTTGTCTATCAGCTTGTACCTGGCCACAAGTTGGCATTATAAGAACAACAACTAATTTTTTCTACACATTCAAAAGTCGGTTTGCTTGACTGTTTTTACTTGACAATAAACCAACCTATATATGATTGCTTTGATTCGACCACAAGTCGACTTATATGACCACCACCTGACCGCAAGTTGATCCATCCTACTACCTTTCAATTTATAGTCTATCTTATTACCTTTCAATTTATTAATGCTAATAATATATTACTTTGTAGCTTAAGGAATCAAACAACTAATTCATGAGATAAATAAATTATTAAACTCATATAAACTCATATAGATGTAACCTAGAAATGTCATAACTCTATATTTACAGTATTAATTGTTATATGACATATCCGATTACCTTGAACATCGATAAAACATCTGGTTTAAAGAGTAAGGAATTTTTGTAAAAAAATTTAAAAAATCTTTCACAAAATATATTCACTCTATATATAAGAACATAACACAAATATTTTTATTTATTAAAAAATAACGCCGACTTAACATAGATTATACCGACTTTATTCTTTAAGTTAAAGTTGACTTAATCAATATATACCTTTTATATAATATAAAATATAATTTAAAAATAACTGTATTTTATACTTTTAAAATTTAATTTTTAGGTTGGTCAGGTCATCACATCGAATAAACGAATGTAATATGTACTTTTTTAAGAGAGGATTTATTAAGAGAAATAAATAAATGTGATATGAATCCAACAGATAACCATCACTCAAAATTTTGAAGGGAATAAGTTTATGAATTTTTTTATTCAATTATGTCATATTTACTAAATGTAAATATTAAACTTACATCTGAATTTTTAACAGTAACATGGTTGTTTAAAAATGTATAAAATACGTTGCTGATCTGTGCACGTGGTCACAGAGCATGAAGTATCAGTCTTGAATTTGTGATGCTCAACCTATCGAGAAGGTAGCAATATCCCATATCATTTTTCCATTATTTTTCGGATTAAATTTGAAATTGTGATACATGAAAATGCGAATAGTCGTGTCACATACTCAATCCAATCCTCAGACTGATCCACAAGAGTTACAGGATCTTGGAGAAAAAAAAAAAGAAGCCTTGGTTACATTTACTTTTATAGAGTGACAGAATGGGGGAAAAGTGATGTGGGGAAGAAAAGGACTCATCAACAAACTTTAAAATTTCAACTCAATAAAAACACCTAACTGGAGTTGAATGATTCTCAAGTCATTTACAAGAAAAGAACTTTGATCCTCCCATAAACAAATTTACACAAATGTTATTTCACACTGGGGAAAAAATAAAATTGCCAAAATCTTAACTATACTAATCTTAACTATATATAGATATAAGCCAAGCCAATAATGTTCAGAGTCCTGGTTTGGAGCTTGAATTCTGGACAAATTTAACCACCGATCGATCTAGTCACAGGTGTGGCCATGATGTGGTTGCTGAGAGTTCAAAAATCTTGAATTTGCAGCTGAAATTGGTAAACTTTGGTTTAGAGCTTGAGGGATAAATCAAGGTGCTTCATTTCTTCTTGATTATTACTCTTCAGACGAGTTTCAGCACCGGCCACACATCCACCGATTTCCTTATTTGCTGAAGAATTCATCAGGGTGTTAGCCATTTCAAACCTACCAACACTTGTTTGTGATGATGAAAATGCTGATTTTGTTCTGTGAAAATCAGCCACCGGTAGTTTTGCTATTCCAGGTTGTTGGTCAATGATGGGTCTTGACCAACCATGGTGGTGTGCATAAGAGTTTCCAAATCCAGTCACACGATGATGATGATGGTGGTGGTGGTGATGAGAGGGCTTTTGGATCATGGAGTGTGCTTGAATTCCAAGAGGTCCTCCTCTACTATTTGTAGCACCATAAAGGGGCAGGGAAGCCATGCTTGCATAGTGGGTGTTATTATGCAGTAAGGGAAGGCCAAAGGCCATTATCTGTGATCCAAACCTGTGCCCTCTCTTTGCTATTGACCTCTCCCTCTTGTGTGCATTTTGGTGCCCACCAAGTGCTTGTGAACTGTAGAACTTTCTGTGGCAGTAGTTGCAAGAGAAGACTCTTGGCTCTGCAGCATCAGAAGCAAGAGGGGCTTCTGAAGAAGAATTGCCACTAATGGATGATGACCCCACATCCAAACAGGTTATGAGATTCAGTTCTAGTGCTTCTGCACTGCAAGAATCATCACCTGAAACATTTAGATCCAATACAGCACTATGCTTTGACTCCTTATTTTCTTCCTCTTCTTCCTCAACGGATACCTGTTTCTTCTCATGTGGATGCTGAAGCGGAGTGCTTGGACTAGGAGGTGCCTCTGCAGCACAAGAGAAGATGCTTCCTCTGTCACAAAAGTATGCCTCCTTCTTGCTTCTTCCTTCCATTGCAGTTTCCAGAGTACTTTCCCACTCCCTTTGTTTGTTTGGTTGGTTAAGGAATTTCAATTTCTTGATTCTTCACACTATATGTGGATAAAAGTAGTATATATTGGAGAGAGACACTTGCTTTTTGCTTTTATTTTTTTTATGTCTACACTGTCATGCACACTGGCCAATCCTATTTGGATCATAAATGTTCATACTATATAGCATGATTAATTTTCCATCAATTATGATTTCCCTTTTTATTTTCAATACTCAAAATTTGAAGAAAACCAAGCACGCATCACTTAAATAAAGTAATCTCCGAAAAGAGACAAACTCTTCGTTTTGATTATTATGGATGTCAAATAAACATTACAACATATATACAATGATGTTTTTACATCTATTTAGTATTTTCATATCTCTTTCATCCTATTACTCTTTGTATTTTTTATTATATCATGTTACTTGATACATCTTTCATTTCATTTTATTTTTTGTTTTGTTGTTGTTTGTATTCTTTTCTTCACCTCTTGCACTCAAAAAGGGGTCCACTAACATAATTTTTTTAACCATTATAAAATGGAGTGTTGGTGTTGTTAAAAGATAAAACGAGAAAAGCTAACGTTACGATTTAAACATGTTTGCTATTATTAATTAAAATTTATTATAAGACTAACTAAAAAGAGAAAGGAAAGAATAACATTTCTCTATAGTGGTTGTAGCATCGTTTTTCAGGAGGAAAATTGATAGGTTTTTTCCTTTTTCTGACTTTGTTTGAAAGTCCTGTGTACAACCCATGTGGACGGATGCGTAGACTCACATCCAATTGTTCTGTAATTTTAATACAGTAGGCCATGGCCTTCTGTGAAGAAATTATATCTTATGAACTATATGGTTTGAAGTGAACCTCAATGGTACATGCTCATCACAAATTGTTTTTTCTTTTCATTATTTCAAAAAATACTAAAAAAAGATTTTAAATCTAATCCATCTTCAAGAAAAAGAGACAATAATTATCAACAAATTAGTTTTATATTTAGTTGATATGAGATTTATATTTAATAAATTTTATTAAAATAGACTCTAATATTATTAAAATAAAAATTATTATTTTTATTTATATATTATAAATTAATTTTATTTTTAGTGGATTTAAAATTTAATTTCAAAACTCTTGAGATGAGACATACCTGAATATTCGAAATAAGGTTCAGAAAATAATGTAAATTTTATAGGAAGAAGGTTTGTTGGTATATTGGAAAGCAGTGTGATAAGTTAGGTTTGGAGTTTGAGTTAGGGCAGAATAAGGACATGAAGAAAATGGAGTGATAGGATCACGCGCACCTCAAAAGTACCTTAATCATATGATATCAAACTCATTTATATCCTCATTCACATAGGAGACAAAACCAAACATTGTCTTCATATTCCAAAGTCACCAAACAAAACTTTCGTAAGTACAGTCCATCAACAAAGACACTGTGTCCCCCAGTTGTTGCAGGATTGTCCCTTTGCACATATGTTTTCACATCCTTTTGCTTCTAATATTATCCCTTTTTATTTCCTCACAACTTTCTCATCAATGAATTAGCTTATCTCCTTTCTATTTCTAGTTACAACTGATTCATAATGAAATTGTATCAATTAAAAACAAGTTTTATTAATTGGAGTGAGATCGTGAGAGTTAAACACAACTTTGATGCTAACGGCTTAGAAGGAAACTTTTACTTTAATTCTCTTTTATAGCAAATTAAAATTATTGTAGAATGACACGAATTTTAAAAAAAAATTATGAATCTCTTTTTTATATGTTATTTAATTTTCTTATTTTCTACATAAAACTTTAACTCATACTTTAATTCTCAAGAATAATTTTTAACATAACATAGTATTTTTGCTTTTCTCCCATGGCTTTAGCAGAAACTATAAAATGGTCCCCATAGGGTAAGAAAATCGTAAGTGATGAGTCGTATAGCGTGGCAGAAGAGACAAAATGGCCGACAATTAAAAGAGGAAGTTGATATGGAGTTCCTCTGATGCCCTTGATAGTGGTATTTGGGATGAAGTTAATAATTAGAATTAATATTATTAATATTATTATTATTATTATGGCGGATCTAATCTCTAAGTTAAAGTAATGGATTAGGTACATAAGTTTGGCTTTTGCAGAGGCATATAACACTAATTATTGTTACCATATTCGCAAGTCATTTTTGGCAACTTTGGTTAGCAAAAGTCCTAACCCCACCTTAAAGGGCAATGAGTGAGTTTGGGAATTTAAAAGAGAGTAATCCCATTGGGCAAACAACTCAATGACTTCATGTTAGTATATTGTTAGTTGTCTAATCAATGCAAAGAACCAAATCTCTTTATGAGATCTCTCTGTCTCTGTAAACAGGTCCACATTTGAAAGCTCTCCCACAAAACAAAATCACAAAGTTTCAATCCATCCATAAAAGTAATATCTTTAGGATCCACGTGAAAGTACCACATACAAGACAACTATCATGCTTTTTTCTCTTCTCAAATCTTCTCTTCTTGTTTATGTTTTGGATTGGATTCCATAGATTTTTAGGTATAAAAGACATTTGACTAAATTCAATCACCATTTTTTTATCTTATCATTTCTTTCCTTTCATTTTTAAATTCAAATGTGAATTGATTCACTTCAGATTTTATTTTCACTGTTTTTTTTTCACTATGCTTGTTATATTTAAGGACAAACTTCAAATTAAGAATGATAATGGTACATAAAGATGTATTGTATTTATTTTGAAAGGAAGTTTAAATTTCTATAGTTTAGTTATATTTGAATTATTTGTTGTTAGATATATTAAATTATTAAATATTTTAGATATATATCTTCTGTTTATTTTTTATCTTTAGTTAATGTTATTATTTTTTATTTGTATTTTAAGTTTAACTCATTTTTTTTATACTATAAATATAGTATCTTATGTATATATTTAACACAATGAAAGATTAATTTTATATATAATTTTTTACTATACTGAACATGGTATCTAGAGTTTAAGGTTCTTTAGAATTTCTCTTATACTATAAATACAATATCCTATGTGTATATTTAACACAATAGAAGATTAATTTTATACATAATTTTTTATTATACTAAACATGGTATCTAGGGTTTAAGGTTATTTGGAATTTTTTTTGTCATCCTTGCCTATTGCAACCGTCTTCACTATCATTGTCTATCCTTGTCATCATCCACCGGAGCATTAGTTTTGACTAGCGTCATCTCAACTAACCGACCACAACGTTGTTGAGATCGTTGTCATTGGAGTTCATACATGTTCTCACACATCGATCATAGTTCGTTGTTGTCTAGGTTGGTATCATCTTTGTAAATCTTTGTATGGTCTAAAATAGTGTCCTAGGACCTATGTTGAAAAATTTAGTAACATTGTTCAACAATTTAGTATGACTTGGTGTGAGGCAAATCATTCAGTTTTTTACCATTACTCGAGTGTTGAATGTGTCTACTTGATAGTATATGTTGATGACATCGTTCTTACACGCAATGACAGTCATAAGATTTCTCAAATGAAACAATATCCTTGTAACCATTTTTAGACCTAAGATCTTGGCAAACTTAAATATTTCTATGAGATGACACAATCCAACAATGATATTGTTATATCTAAAAGGAAGTATGCATTGGATATTTTTGGAGAAACTAGGTTGATGAATTCAAAATTTGTTGACACACCCATGGATCCTAATACTAAACTTCTACCAAAATAGGGGAGCCTATGTTAGACTCTGAGCAATATAGAAGACTAATTGAAAAACTGAATTATCTTACAGTTATTCATCCTAACATTTCCTTTGCAGTTAATGTGATAAGCCAATTTCTTAATCCTCGTGTGAAGATTATTGGAATGCAGTTATCTATATATTAAAGTACATTAAAGATCTCTTGAAAAAGGATTCTTACATGGTTCCAATAACTATACAAGAGTGGTTTGTTATTTAGATGTTGATTGGATATGATCTCTTTTTGATAGAAGGTCTACACCCAAATATTATGTCTCCATTGGTGGTAACTTGATATTTTGGAAAAACAAAAAATAAAGTGTTGTGGCAAGATCTAGTGTAGAAACAGAAGATAAAGTTATGGCTTCAGTCACTTGTGAGCTTGTTTGACTTAAGCAACTCCTTAGAGAGTTGCAATTCAGAGATGTCATTCAAATGACACTTATATATGACAATTAGGTTTCTCTCTATTTATAATGTTTTTCATGAAAGAACCAAACACATCCAGATTGACTATCATTCCATTTAAGAGAAGATTGTATTTGGAGACATCAAGACTGAGTTTATTAATTCAAGTGACCAGTTAGTAGATATTTTCACTAAGTCTTTATGAGGGTCGAGAATTAATTATATTCGTAACAAGATTGGGATATACGACTTGTATGCACTAGTTTGAAGGGGAGTGTTAAATATATTAGACTATTAGATTATTTTTATCTTTTATCTTTAGTTAGTTTGTTATTATTTCTTATTTGTATTTTGAGTTTAGCTCATATCTTTTTTATTTTAAATACAATACCCTATATGTATATTCAACATAAGAGGAGATTAATTTGTACATAGTTTTTTACTATATTGAATAATTGGTAATAATTATGGAGTGAATGTTACTTTTTTTTTTGTTTTAAATATTTTTTGTCTCTAGAAAAATTATATATTTATTTCATCCTTACAATTTATGAAAGTCATATGTTATGAAATTGTATTTTAAGACTAACTCAACCAAAAACCGGGTTGTAAGGTTGGATTTGTATTTACTTATATATTGTGAATTAATTTTAGTCAATGAAGAAATTTTAACACACTCTTTTACGTTAAGCCATATAAATCTCATGTATGAGACTCTATATTAATAAGTGATTCGATAACGAGTATAACAATAAATTCAACAACCAATAAATTTTACATAATATCCATAACTCTAATATTATGTTAAGAAGTATACTTTAAATCTAATTTAACCTTAAAAAATATTTGTAAGATGAGATTTGCATTTATATATATATATATATATATATATATATATATATATATATATTATAAATTATTTTTATTTACGAGATTCCAACGTCACGTAAATCCTCATAGTAAGTGAAGTACTTTTCATATGAAAAATGGAGTTTCACCAATAAACTATAGTATAACCTAGTTGCATTGTTCGAAAGGATATTTTACATTATTTTTATAAAGTGAGGAGATGAAATAGGTATATAAGATAGTTTAGGAACAAAACACAAGTTTTCCCAAATAAATGATATTATTTAGTGAAATTATTTACTAAATTATAGATGGTAATTTAACTTAAGTTATATGTATTTGGTTCATAAAATAATATTTTCAGTAAAAGATATTAAAATAATGAATTTGGAGATATATTTTTTCTTATTTCTTATTCTAAGATTGCTTTAAAAAATTAAGTTTTAAAAACAATACTCCAATAAAAGAAATAATTTATAATTCCATTTCTACAGTTTACATTAAATTTATCGAGTTCATAGGGACTCGTGTTTCTAGTAGGTTTATTTTTGGGTCAGGCAAATAGAATAAAATACATTAGGTACAAGTAGCTAGAATATAGCAATATATTAGGTGTGTATGTACCTAGTAAAATGAAATAATGAATGATGTTTAAAATGTTTGTTTTTTCTTTCTCTGATAACGACAAATGGAAACATGGTTAGCTGGGCCTTGACTGTCACGTACACGAGTAATCAATAACCCTAACATGGCATTCACTTTATCGTCTGAGATGCTTTTTTTCTTTGAAAAAGCACTTTCTAAACCTTAGTTTGTTTAATTTTGTGCATCATCTCTTACTCAGCTCCCTTCACACTCATCCAAAAAGTCATTTTCCCAAAGCCCAGTTTGCTTTTCTGTGCATGCAAGTTGTGTGCTACTTATGACCACATGAATGGATCGAAAGTAAGTTTCTAAAATGAATCACTAGTTACCAATTGCTGAAGCAGTAATTTCAACTTCAAGTTCAAGTTCAAGACACAGGCTCCTTTAAAGAAACTTCTCCACAAATCCATCTAAAAGATATAAAATTAATTTCTGCCACAACAACAAAAAAGAGATATTGTGACAAAAGTTTAGTAATAAATATAAAATTTATCACTATTTATACTTGTGACAAATTTTTTATTTATTACAAATATTATTCATAAAAATGGCAAAATTAAAAAATTGTTAGAATAATTATATTAAAAGAATTTAAAATATATATGTAATAAATATTTACTAAATTTTTTTATATAAATATAATAATTTTTCTTATGATAAGAATATGATTAATACAAAATTTTATTAAATATTTATAAATTAATGTTTATTTATTATTAAATTGTGAATTGCGACGAAGTTAAATTATTTGTGTCAAAAGTGTCATAAATTCATTATTTTATATATATATATATATATATATATATATATATATATATATATATATATTAAATAAAGCACTTACACATATATATGTATCTAGTGAAAAATATTATTTTAGATGTCAATTCAATAATTTTTAATATATTACTTGTGATTATTTTTAATTTGTTACATAAAATATACATGTCACAAATAATAGCTTAATAATATAAAATTTCTTAGTAATATAAAGTGTTGTATTGTAGAAGTATTTTTACTTTGATAAAAATATGATATCTAAAAGATATTGAATATTTAATAATTAATAAAAATCATATAATATTAATTTTCATTATGATGATAACATTGTAATTGTTAAAAAATAAGTTCCTTTTATTTGTAACAATGTAAATTAATCATAAAAATGAAAAAATATACTTTTCACAAAATAATTATTCATTAATATTTATACATGACATTCCAATTTGGTAATATAAAACTACTAAAATGAACATTACATGAATAATGATATAACAAGAACTACAAATTTATTATGAATAAAATTATTTATCTAAAGAATTTAAGTACAACCTAAACTGCAGGCTTCACTCCTAACCTTCCGCTGAGTTAACTGATTGTATCCTTAAGCTCACACCTTTAAGGTGATCATCGCAAAAGAGAAACAACATACAAAGATAAACCACATAAAAACAAGGGTAAGCTAGAGTATTAAAAGATTTTGCATACTATTCAAAACAATAACAATATACATGTATGTTATGAATCAAGCAACACAACAATTGTTCCTCTCCACTTGAAACCCTTTTTTTTACTATCTATGCATTGATGTCAGACTCATGGGAAACATGCACTCGTGTATGGTGGAGCAACCTAGCTCAGAAATAATAACAACCACATCCTCAACCACCACCAATAATACCATACACCAAGGTTAATCCGTCAAACATCTATGGCCCTAACCAGTGACCATAGACTAGGATCTCCTGCTACTCTCTCTTGACATAATCACTCATCTCTATGTGAAATGAGGTTATTGAGAGTGTCAGGATCATTCCCCAATCCAGGAGCCCCTACTTCAATACATAACACAACATAACTAACTTAGGATATTCTTCCTTGGAATTTCTTTCCCACATGATACTTGAAATACACACTTCACAGACTATTTGAACATCATTATCACATCTCATACATAATCATATTCATAACTTTATTTCCATACAACATTGCATACTATCACATTGAATTCCAACATATAACATCAATAATCATATAATATCATAGATACTTTTACCCATTCTAAAAATCAAAATACAGTTCAAGGTTATAAGAAAACAAGGATAGAAAGAATAAAAGCAAGTTCTGGACTGGTCGCTCAGCGCACCCAAACTCGTTGTGCGAAAATAGAAACAATGGGTTCTGCTCACTCACCTTTCACTCAGCGGGAAGTTTGCTCTGCTAGAAGTGTTCTACTCACTCAGCAGACACCAGTTCGTTGTGTGAAAACAGAAACACTGGGTTTTTCTCACTCACCTCTCGCTCAGCGGGAAGTTCGCTGAGCTAGAAGTGTTCTGCTCGCTCAACGGGGAGTTCACTCAACGAGACTACATAATTCAGCAGCATCAATTCTGCAGAATATGTGCCCCTCAACCCCTCATTACCTATCCTATGCATATTTTCCAACTTCTAAAACCCCTAGATTGAATTCTATACTCAAATATACCTAAATAAATGTTTCTAAACCAATCTAAACACATTCTAAACTCACTGAACATAAGATTTCAAACTAAAACTTATCAAAATCTCACTTTAAAGACCCAAATTGAATTCCACCAATTATGGCTTATTTTCAAACAACTTAAGGACTCCAACAAGTCCCAAATGACTTACCAAGACTCCCCAAATTGATCATTTGAGCACATAGCCTTCAACTAAGATTTTCACTAGTCCACTTCCCCAAAATTGAGTTCTAAACTAAGACCACACATTCACACTTCATATTTCTTCTATTTTAATTGTTAGAATAATAACTCACAAATCAACTTATAACCAACTCTAAATACCTCTAACCAGTTCACAACACTTCGCTCACAATTTCCCTGACGAAAACTTATTTTTTAGACAAAATGACTTGCAATCAATAGTAACCATTTCTTTCCCACAATTCAATTAACATACTAGCTTCAAAAACACCAATTCCCAAGTCAATAACACATACAAACAGATTCAACATGTTCTAAATCATTCATCATCACACAAAGCATCAACTAACTCATTATCTAAAAAATACAATCAGATTTTCACTTTCTCAACATCTTCATTCTTACACACATATGCATGCCTAAATATTAAATCACAACACATATAAATCCCACTTCTTTCAACATAATCACAATTTAAAGTCAAGATTCTAGCTTCCCTTATCTCTAGCAACTCGCACTGTTCCATAAAATACCCCGACCGAGACTTGCACCGCAAGGAACTTCTAAAAACATCTACAAATCATCGAATGATGATAAAAGAGAAGCCTTAGAACCTAAATTGAGTCAAGAATTTAAGAAGAGGAATGCTTGATCCATGCAAGCAGAACTCCTTCACAGGATCAAGAACCCTAAAACACCAAAGAAAGGGGTTTACCACTTACCTGCTTGATTCAACCAATTAATCGGTCAGATTGGTGGCCCTTGACACAGAGATTGCCTAGACACTTCGTAATCGTTGAATAGATGATTGAGGAGTAAGAAATTGTAGAGAGAAGTGAGAGAGAGCGGAGAGAAAAGGTTTTAGAGAGATAAAGTGTTCTTAAAGTAAAGAGATGAATTTAGAAAATTCTATTTATATTATAAAATTATTTTATATTAAAATACTTGATCTCATTATTTTAATACACTTACCAACTCTAATACTTTACTTTCTAGATAAAATTATTTTTTGTTTGATAAGAATATAATTAGTAAGAAATTTATTTAATGTTCATTAAGA
The DNA here is from genome assembly GCF_029865625.1 of Vigna umbellata. Taxonomy (NCBI): domain Eukaryota; kingdom Viridiplantae; phylum Streptophyta; class Magnoliopsida; order Fabales; family Fabaceae; genus Vigna; species Vigna umbellata. The sequence continues at coordinate 21,172,711 of NC_142165.1, read as the reverse complement.
ATGATCACGTAATATTAATTTTTATTATTATTAGTATATTAGTAGTAATTGTTAGAAAAATAATTGTTGTGCCATATAATCAAAATCATGTCCTATAATACTTGGAATAACACTTCACACCCATTGTGCCATTTTAAGAATACAATTTTATATATGTTAATTTATAAACTTATCTATCACTTGATATCTTTATACTTTTTATTGTGATATTAATATATAAAATTTAAAGTGTCTAAATTACGTGTGTATACAAGTAAATTTTTAAAGAGATAGATGGATGAAAACAAATCAATATATAAGATTTATTTACATCTAGATAGTGAAAAAACAATAAAAATAACTAATAGCGAAGTTTATTTTATAAAATAATATAAAACAATATTCAATTATTATGATATCATCTTCATTAATAATATTGTTTCTTTGTCTTCTATTAAATCAATACTTTTATATAATTTTCTTCATCGTTATCATCAATAATTTTCACAAACATCATTGGATTTGGACTAAGTCATTTTTATGTAATGAAAAATGATGCTTATTTTGGAAAGCGCATTAGATGTGAATTATATTGAGTCAAAGTCTTATTTTCTTGACACATTTCATTTGTAGATTCTTATGGCATATCATATTAATGTCGTGGTTTTGTTTTTACTCCTATTAGCCAATTAGGATCTTTGGTGTGTTTAACATAATATACTTGTTGAGCTATTATTAAAAGGTAATTTTAATAATAGTTTAACATAATATCATAAATTTTCACCTCTAAAAATTTGCAATATTAAAAGGTGGTCAAATGCGCTATTAGGTGTAAAAACTTACCAACATAATGTTCTTTGCGTAGTTAGAATCTGTTACCAGTAAGGCAAATAGTAACAACCTTGTCCTCAATACTCGTCCTTGGATTATTAGTCAATGTGTACATAAAATATTTTTTAATTATCAATCCAATGAATTGACAATTTAATTATTCTATTTGTACATAATGTTTAGATATAGAATGTTTAGGTGAGTATATATGTTGATCTTAGCTTTTAGCTTTAACATTAAAAAGAAGGTTCAAGTCTGACATGTACGTGACCCATTAATCAACTCTTATAAACCTCATTAATAACCTCATTAATGGCTACTTTAAACTAAGGACCAAACACATCCTCTTTTAAAGAAATATGAGAAATAACTAAAATTAATTTATTAATCTATCAATCATGAACAAACAATCAAATTATTCTTCCCACCATAATTTTTTACCAACTGAATTTATATATTCGTTTTAGTATGTATGGATGTTATTCATCAATCTTTTTACATTTCACATTTCTTTGAAGGTGGCATGTCTTTTATATTCTTATTGTATGTGGATCAACTTAGGCTATGATAAACTTTAAAAATAATGTTTTCACACAAAAATGTTATTATCTTGAGTTGTAAAAAATGTTGATGTAAACTATTAGGTTCTAATCCTCGTGAACCAGCAAAGACTTACGAATTCAGAAAAATCAATAAGTCTTAAATTTTAGTACTTTGACATAACCTTTTAAATATTTTGTTTGAAGTCATTATAAAAATTAAGGTGTTGTTTAAGATATTATAGTCAATATTAAATTTAAAATAAGTTAACTGAACTCTAGTTAAAAGTAATGCAATGGTTAAAAATATTTTTTACTTATGTTAGAATATATGATTAGATTAGTGTCAGATAATAAGTATTTCTGACACATTAATGTCTTAAAAAAATGTGTTAGTTGAGACTAACCATAAAAGATTTGATAGAGATCAATAGGAAAAAAAACATTAATTAAGTCTAACTAAAGTATGCAAAATTAATTTAAAGATTCTTTTGAATAATACCAAAGATTAACTAAAATTGAATTAATTAAAGAAAAATATGTTCTAATAAAGGCTAAAGTTGAAGATCCTTCATTGAGCCAAAATTATATTTAATATGACTGTTAATAATGTTTTAAATGATACTTTACAAAATTTGATTGGTGTGATCATTTAATGTCTTCCCGCTTCGACAGTAGTGGATGAACAAAATACTTTTTAGCAACTAAATATAGAACAAGGAAATCAAGCATAGAGTAATTATTGAGTGGAACAATAAGATGAAAACCCCCCCACTTCACCTCATCCTTATGGCGATTATTAATATAAGAGAATTTTAGGCTTTATTTATTACTATGTTTCGAAATATTTGACTCATATACATTACTAGAGATTTATATTTTATAATGTTTTGATTTTATTTCCTTAATGACTATTTCTTAGATATTATATATAAATTTTTTACTGCAGTATGTGTACTTCAATCAATGTCCAAATTTACATAATTATTCCAAGAAATAAGTTGTGTTATCAAAACATGTTATATTCAAATATATTTGTAAGTAATTATATACTAATTTATCCTTAAGTAATGTATGTTACGATCACTTTGTCTACAAAATTTTATCTGTAAGTAATTTGTAGGTTTTCTATTACTTATGGATTATGTGAGTTATTTATCAATTTTTGCTGTAGGTAATGAAGTTTTTTCTTGTAGTGAAAGAATACCATTTACCAAAGTGCAAAAATGGAAACCAATAATTCCAAACAATTTCACCTTCCTATTTGAGTCTTAAGGATCCATATGGCCTCTCAATCGATTTTGATAATTGAGACGAATTGTGCCTCAGCACGCACCCTCACAAGGTCACCCTCGATAGTCTACAATTGTGTCACAACCTCCTTCTACATCACTGTGAGCTCTTGTACGTCTGCCCACACCCAATCCAGCTCGGCGCTCATTGCGATGATGACACAAAACTCTGCATCCACCTTCTACGACTTCTTGTAGATCTTGTACACCTCTATGTCACGCTTGGCGTTAGTTGAGTGGTAGTGTGGAGGGGCTGATGCAGGAGAAAAAGGGAAACCCACATAGAAAACTCCAAGAAACCAACGGTTGAGTGGAGCATGGTAAGAGAAGAGAAACAAGACTAGTGGTGGATGAAAACAACAACAAGGAAGAAGATGATAAGTCCTCAATTTAACTAATGGAATGACAAGATGGAGAAGATAAAAGTCCTAAAGAAAAATGAAGTTGACCAAAATAGAAATAGTATTGATATAGGAATATCATATTGGTTATCTGAAAAAATTAATATAGTAATTAGTAAAAAAAATTCTTTTACTCACATTTTTATTATATCAGTTGACTCATTTTATCGTTGTAAAATGTCTATGTTACATCAATTTTAGTAGTAACTGTCACACCCCATTAAAACACATATAAAATCTCAAGTAGTGGGATCCATGTGCCAAGAACTGAGTGAGCGTCTCAGTTAGTGGAGAACATGTGGCTGCAAGGGAGTGGCCGTTCGTTTTGGGCGACGACAGTATTTAAGGCAAAATTTCAAATGTCGTGCCACTTCTCTGCATGCCTTTCTTCTTCCCCACTCTGCTGAAACCATTTTCTCCTCCTTCTCTCTAAGAGATCTTAACCATTTCTTCTTCCGATCACCTCTCAGGCACCGTCTGAACACTCCCGGCGTCGAGGGCGTTCGTTTGAACCGATCAGTTTTGGATTCTGGACTGGTAAGTTCATCTCTCTCAGACGAGTGGTTTTTCTGTACATGCAAACTCAGTTTTCGGTTACATGAGTTCCTTAACCCATTTCTGAACGCCTTTCTGGTCTTTCATTTGGTTAGTTTCGTAAATCGTGATCGTAGTCTTCTAAGAGATTGGTGGTGAGCTATTCTGTTCAAATTGTGAACGTTCAGTCATGCTTAGAGGTAAAGGAAGCTTATATAATTTAATTTAGCTTGTTGTGTTGAATGTTTGTATGCTTGCATGATACATTTGATTATTTGAGGAGTATGAAATATGATTGTACTGCTGGTTTGGATGTGTGGATGGACGTATGATATACGCTGTGAACTGAGTTGGAATAGAGTTTAATCTTCGAATCATAGTATTCTGAACAAAGGTGATAGTATGGTCGAGCGTCATTAGCGAGCGTTCGGTCTTTCTTGGGAGTGCATGGTCTTACTTGAATTATCATGCGCTAGGTCAGAGTCACGTGGTTGTTTTTGCATGCCTTGAATGTATGAATGATGGATTTGAGTGTCATTGGTTTATTTATGAATGTTGTCTGTTGTTATGGAAGAAATTAAATTACACAAGCTTACCTTGTTTATCATTTTTGTCTGTGTTGTTTGTCCTGTCGTTGTCCTGTTGCAATGATCATCCATGTGGATGTGAGCAGAAGGAGAAGAGCTGCTAGAAGAAGTATTGGAAGATGTAACGGAAGTGAAGGCCGAACCTTGACAGCGTTCGGTCTGGTGTTGGCTTTCTCTTTTGTAAAGACCGTGCGGTATTAGTATATTTTGGTAAACGTTCGGTCTAGTAGTAGATAGCGTTAGTTATTAAATTCCCTGCTGTTATGTAAGGCCGCTCGACTGTAATAGTATATAGCCGAGCGTTGAACTGATTTATAGTATTGTTAAATGTGATTATTCTCTATATGGTTTTACACTGTATTTTTTGGATGTTACAGTAACCGATATAATATGTAATTCAATAATTATAAAATTGTGATCGCGATTTTTTTCATATCAATTTTGTTTTAACGGATGTAAAATTACGTGTATTTACGCTAAAAAATATCCATATATAATTTTATTGAACTTTTTTTAGTTTTATAAATAATTATTTTCTAGATTTTTACTAATAGAATGGTTTAATAATTTTATTGAACTTTTTTTAGTTTTATAAATAATTATTTTCTAGATTTTTACTAATAGAATGGTTTAATAAGAAGATACAAATTTTGATATTTTATTTATTTTATTTGTTAATATTTTTACTGTTTAATTATGTTTACTTACAATTTTTTCTCATATGCACATTTGGTGTATGATCTATGTATGTGTCTATTGATTTTTAATGTAAAGACGTACTGTCTCTTGAAATATTTTATCTCTTTTCATATTAGTTTTTTAGAAAATAAATAATATCTTGTGTAATGAATAAATTCATTTTTAATATAATGATTCAACATTAATATTCCGGTGAAAAGTCAATTCAAAAACTTGCAGATATTCCGAATCAAAGGAGCGTTTTGCTCATTAATTAAAATGTCTCATTTTGACACTAATAAAAATTGTTTTGACGAAATGATATTTTAGAATCAACATTAATTTTAGATTTTATGTAAATCTAAAAAAAGTATTTAACCATATCCAGTCTAAATTTAAATAATTAAATTGAATTTAAAATACAAAAAATATGGATTTAAATTTGAAACGAATTAATTAAAATAAACTTCGGGTAATTTTCATCATTATTTTGAACTGGAATTGAATATTTGAATTTTTTGTATGCCCCAAACTAGAGAAATAATTAACATTGTATAAATAGTACGTGTGAGTAGTCCAAAACCTTCAAAAAAGGACAAAAAGTGTTGCTTTAAATTCTTCAAACCTAGAGAACTTTAGTTTTAAGCTTACAAACTAGTAAAGACAAGAATTCATCAAATTAGGTGAAGTGGGGTTAATAAATTATAAATAAGTTATATATTACTATAAACTTGCCAGTTTTGATGTTAATTAATTATAAGATAAATCCTGCAAAACTTGGCACGTGCGAGGTCACATGTCTTAAAAGCTTATGTTAAAAACATTTGAACTTATCTATTACTTATGTTAAAAACATTTTTACCACATGTTTATATGTTCACCTCCATTCCAAGTAACTTCAATTGATAAACAAGAATATTTCTTGAGTACTACTGTGTATTATAAAACTGGTACACACCATTAAAAAGTGACTCCATCTAGTTTAAATCTCAAACACAAGCCTCTATTTTTTTGTCTTCTGTCTTTACATTTCTTGTTTAAGCAACAACTCTTCATGGTAGTTTCTCATTGTCATGTCTATATGTTTGGTTCTCTTGTATTTTGTTGTTGTACTTAATTATTTTGATAACTGAGTAGGTCAGTTTGTTGGAGATATTTTTGGTTTCTTTAATTTGGCACTGTCCTACATTAGCATCACTGTTTTCATTTGACAAATTCCACTACAAAAATCTATAATGAATCTGTGAGGACTGCAACATCAGTGCCCACACAATGAATGCACTGAATGAAGCCGAAACCACAAAAACAATTGCATTTGTCTTCTCAATCAATGCCCTTCTTTCTTCCTTTCCTCCAACGAGTAAGTGGATTGGTCATTTCTTTCAGTGGAAAGTGCCCAAACTCTCTCTAGTATCATACCTTCGTCCAAAGTGGTCACTTACGAATTATCTAAGAGTTGTAAATCTGAATAAATGTCATGGCTTTTCACCATAGAGACTATAGTTTATGTCCTAATAATAAATAATACTTAATTCAACCCATTCTTATATATTATTAATTTTTTTCACAAACTTAGACTCACAATAATATATAATAAAGTTTGTCTGATATAGTACATGTCTAGAAGGCACCTTTCACATACGGAGAAGACAATTTGTGGTACTTACGCATTACGTTCTCCAATGTAACTTCAGCAATGTTGACATTATCGAATAAAACCTAGTGTTGTACACAACTTTATGATTCTAGACGGTTGACCTTTATTATACTGGTTACCTTGTCAAATTTTGTTTCCATCTGTTTGATCCATTGCCCCAACCAAATATACCCACCAATTGCAAGATTCAATTCAAACTTCAACAAAACCTCCCTCACATGAGTTTCAAGACAACATTCCAAAATATAAACACCCACATGTGGATATAAAAACCTCATTCAAGCATCCACACCTTCTTACGACAAAAAATGTCCCTCCAAACACTCATTTTCACATCCCTTTTGGTTCTATTCATGAGTGTCCATTCTCACGCTCTTCTCGACCCTTCTAATCGGAAATATGCACCAAGCAAGGCAAGTGTTAGAGCTGCGTATTGGCCTTCGGGTGATGATCTTTCGCCTTCTTCCATCGACACAAAGTACTACACTCACATCTACTATGCTTTCATCCAACAAGACCCTCAATTTTTCCACCTTAGCGTCGCCGAATCCGAGAAAAAATGGATTCCACAATTCATCAACGGGCTCCGCCACCGTTACCCGCCTGTCAAAACTCTCTTGTCGATTGGCGGAGGTGGCAGCAACTCCACCGCCTTCTCCCTCATGGCCAGCACCCAACACAACCGACAAGTGTTCATCAATTCCACCATCCACGTGGCGCGCCAATTCGGATTCGACGGCCTCGATTTGGACTGGGAGTTCCCAGAAAACGAGGTCGACATGTCTAACCTAGGTATCTTGTTTCGTGAATGGCATCAGGCTATAACATTGGAAGCACAGGCTTGCAGAAAACCGCGTCTGCTTTTAACCGCCGCGGTTTATTACGCTTCCACCATTAAACTTATCGGTAATGGGCCAAGAACATATCCGGTTCAGGCCATTCGCGATTACTTGGATTGGGCCAGCCCAATGTGCTTTGACTACCATGGGACTTGGGACAATTTTACAGGCTTCAATGCTGCTTTGTATGATCCAAACTCCAACATCAGTACCCGGTACGGAATCGGGTCTTGGATCGGATCGGGTGTGCCCGCGGGGAAGTTGGTTATGGGTTTACCATTATACGGACGGGCATGGGCTCTCCAAGACCCGAATGTTCATGGGGTCGGAGCAGAGGCTGTTGGGGAAGCCACTGATACTGATGGTACAATGGATTATGATGAAATTTTGGTGTTCAACAAAGAAAATGGTGCCAGTGTTGTGTACGATGATGTAGCCGTGGCTTTCTACTCTTATGCGGGTACTACTTGGATCGGGTATGACGATGGAGCATCCATAACGAAGAAGGTTCGGTTTGCTAGGGCATGGAGCTTGAAGGGCTACTTCTTTTGGGCTATCGGAAAGGATAAGGATTGGACCATCTCGAGACAAGGTAACGCACGGTTCTTGTTCTTGTTCTTGTTAGCATATATTTTCATCTTCTTTATTTCTAATTTAGTCTAATATGTTTCTTTTTGTTTTCAGCTTCAAATGCATGGGGACATTGATGAATCCACCGTAGTGTTGTTTGACTAGATAAAATTTCACATGAATCAGAATTTCATTCAATCCTCATATTCGGATTATGGTGTTACCGTACTTGAATGAGAAAACCATTGTAACATTCTTGAGTACTTTGATTATGTACCAATAATGAATCAAAAATATATTTCAAATTTCAACTATTTTGCATGAGTTCATCCAATGCAAACTTTTTGCATTATTTTAAAGGTTATTGTCAAAATTTGTTAGCTCAAAAAAGATAGAACCAACGAGAACAAGAGATGGATAAAAATATTTAACACTGATAATGCTTTTTAATGTCTTAAACCGTTGATATAAAAACAAAACAAACAAAAATGAATAAAGCATTTAATACATTCAAATCAGAATCTGGAGAGGTTTAAAACAGATGCCTAAAGAACGATTTTCTCATATAATAAAATTTGAATTTAAAATTATCTTTTTTAGGACTTTCAGACGTTGATAAAGTTTGAAAAATGAAATTTCCAAATTTTAAAATACTTAATTATGAGAAGTTTGAAATAAGATGTATGGTCATGATAACTTTGATGTACATTTCATTTTAACGCCTAAACAAAATAACTTTGACGAAAATTCATCTAGAGTATTGGTGACATTTATTTTGACTTATGAACTAGGAAAACATATCATACATGCTTATCTACCGGTACGAACACCTTGATATACGACTATAGATATAATTTTTAACAAAGGTCAAATTGAACTTTATGCTAGGATCCTTTAAAATATTCACAATGTGAAGAAGGAAATAAAGAATAAGTAATAAGGTTCAATGCCCATTAAAAAAAAAGCGATAAGTTTGAATTTTATATTTTGAAATTTATTTTGTAATATACAACTCATCTTTCTCTTAAAAGATATTTTTCTATAAGACTTTGAGAATTCTTAATCTTCGAATTAAAAAGAAGACATAATGAATTTAATAACTATAATAGTCAAACTTAAAACTAATAATAATTTAAGTTTCATAATTTGATAACATCTTTATTTATAAATTTATTTTTCCTTATAAGCCATATTTTTCTTAAAATACAAGATAATCAAATATAAATCTTGCCAAGTAGGAATTATATGATATGCATTCTAAGTATTTGGTAAGAAAACCTCTTGCGAAGCAAGGATTATGTAATATCGGATCTTCACCGGGACAGTCTTTGAACGTATCGAATATGATATTCAGCCAACCTTAATTCTTTTTAAGAAGTGTCTCCGGTCATACCAAAGTTGATATTGCTTGGCGAAAATTTGCTTATCATTCTTCTTTGTAAACTTTAAGTATATAGCTTTTATATTTCTCCACTACAAAAATCTTTTCAAAATAATAGTTTATTTTTCTAAAAAGTTTAGTAAATTATCATATTATCTAATAAACCAAACTCTATAATCCCTACTTAGAAAAATTAAAAGTCTACCATTAACATAACTTAAATGTACATAGTAATTAATTAAAAATGGTAATATTATACTCCTTATAAAGCCACACTTGAGTTCCTAAACGAAAGATAATTAAATTCATAGTTTTATAATAAGTTTTATTTATGTATTATACTTTTACAACTTCAAAGTAAAAATAAAATAAAATAACACCATAATCAATATATTAGTGGGCAAACTGAATTGCACTAGTTAAAAACGACACTGAATCCAAAAATAGTTCACTTGAACTAAACTGAATTAAACTAAAAAGTAGTTTGGATGAACTGAACTGAACTACTTTTTATTCTACCAAACGATACTGCACTGAACTCTACTGAATTGAACTAAACTATAGTGTAATCTGAACTGCACTGTTAACTGCACTAAATTTAACTCATAAAGTTTAAGTTTTCAATACAAAATCAAATCAGAACAAAAAAAGTCAGCAACTGATTCACAAACTGTCAACGACTAACAAAATCCCAAATGTAAAACATACCTTTCAAATAATCCAAATATGAATTTCCAAAAACTCTACATAAATATGGATCCTACATTAGATATACTTTTACAACATCTTATAGTTTATTATGTGGTAAGGTAAGTAATATTATACCAATTACGATGTAATAGAGAAATCAAGAAAAATGACCAGACTTGTATGTTTACTATCAACTATGATCTAATGTGCTTAGTTTTCTCTTAGGCATATCAACAAACATGTAGAGATCATAAATTTGAGAAAAATCAGTCCAATGCAAACGATGAATCAACTCCCAAAGAGAAAAAGATAGCAAAATTCTGCTCCACTAAGAATCTTATGGTGGCAACCGAGTAAACGGATATGGGAGAAGCTCCAACAAAAACCCTAGAAGATGGTTAGGGTCGAGCAATGAAAAGCAAGTGTGGAAGGCTTGAAGACTTGTTGAGCAACGAAGGGCTAATAGGGGAGAGGGGAGGAGGGATGGACAACGACGGAGAGGAAGAGGTTGACTGTGACAAAAAAGCTAGGAGGGTGATAATTGAATATGAATTGCAAAGAAAATAAGACAAACAATTAACACAGTTAACTACACTGAAAATATTTAAAGTTCAGTTTTTTTAAACTGAACCAAAGACTAGTTTAATTAGTTATTAGTATACACCAGTTTAGTTTTTTTAAGTATAATATAGTATAGATTACGGTAGTTTAATACAGTTTAGTAAATTATGACCAGCTCTAAATATATAAATATTTTAACATTATGAATGTATTTATATTATAAAAATAATTAATATTAAAATCCAAAAAGTTCTAGATAAGAAAAATAGAATAAAATATGAAATTAAATAAATTTCTCCATTTAAATCGTTTACTTATCTAAATTATAATATTATTTTGGTTTTAATTTCTATTTTAAAATTGGTTTAATTATTTGATAGTCTCCCCTTTAAGGTAATGTATGAAGTTGATCTATATTTTTAAAAAAAGTTGCAATTCTGTTCTAACTTTTAAAAATGATTCTTTTTTTAAAAAACTACTAACGATGTTAACAACATAATGTTAATATGTAGTCTTTTTAATTTTTTTTAAACAAAAAAAATTATAAAATTTTTATTGCCAATGTCAAGTTCTTGATGTAACTCACTGTCAATGCCACATAATATGATACTACTTCAACATGAAGTTATATTATCTCTCTCTAAATTAAACAAAATTGATTATTTGTAACCCAGGGATATTAACCCACTTTTGATTTTATTAATAATGACTTTAAATACCAAATTTTAATATAAATATTAATATATATTTATAAAAAAATAAATTTGATCTTAATTATAAAAGGAAAAAAATTATTTATACAAAGTATAAATAGTATTAATTAATTTATTTTATAGAAAAACATGAATTAATAATATATTAGTTTTAAATATTCTTTTTTTAAATATTCATACTTAATTAATTTTAATATTATATAAAAAAGATCCCAATTAAAAGAGAAAAAATTTATTATTTGTATATATAATATTAATTAATTTATTTTTATAAAAAAACATGAATTAATAATTTTGAATTTTATTTTAATTTGATCTCTAATTATTTTAATTTTCAAAATATTTTTTTATTTTCTATATTGAATGATGTCCGAGTAGAGACATAATAAAAATAACTTAATTATTAAGTCAACATTCTATAACAAAAAATTACATAATTATTTTACTATTATAAAATCTCTTGGATATAAAATATGTGATACATTAATTAAAAATATATTATAATGATTTTATAATTACAAAACAAAATATAATATATTAAAATAAATTAAAAGTGTTTTTAGTAAATTATATATAAAACTAAAAGTAAATTATTAATTAAAAAGTAAAAATATTATTACACAAGTTACTGTTGATAATACATTAAAATGTAAAATAAATTGTAGGTAACTCTCTTATTTATATGAAATAAAAGATAGTTATATACTTAAAAGTAATTTAACTATTTTAACTTATATTATATTTTGTCACTATACTTATCTTTTGTATTATTTTCATTTAGAAAAATATTTAATACAACTAAAACTAAAATATTTGTATGAATTTAAAAGTATTTGAAGTTTAAATTAATTAAGATATACTTTAAGAGGTGAAATATTTGTATGTTGTACAAAACTTTATCAATAAAAACATTTGATAAATTGAATTTATAGCTATATTTATATAAAAACACATACTATATTCCTATCAACTCTTTCAATCACTTCTCGAAATCAAATTTATTATTCCAAATTAATTTGTTCTGATTTGTGCCACGTCAGCTTCCAAACATTCAAATTAGTTTTCCCTAGGTTGTGAAGACAAAAGGAACACATTTAGGTACAAGAATATTTGTTTTCTTTTGGAATGATTTCCATAGAATCTCTCAAATAAATTATAAATTCACAATTTAACACAAATAATTATTGACATTTAAGAAAATGGACAGTAAAATCTAAACTACATAAAGTAGAATAATAACAGATACCACAAATGCATAATTGTTGCTCAATAAAATACATTTTGATTGACATCAACAACAAGTTTTTCACTAATTTGACAATCAATAAAACAACTTAATGATAGGAAAAAAATAATCCTTTTTTTGTATGAAAAATAAGAAAGAGTTTTTTTTTTGTGTGTTTTATTGATTTTGGTCAAATACAATATTATTTTTTTTATTCTTCTTGCAAAACATTTTTAAACTACTTATCAAGTCAACTTTTTAATACTAGCTAATTAAATGAGAAAAAAAAAACAGAATTGCGAGAAATATTATATGTTGTAATATTAATTAATATTGCTTTATTACTAACTTACTATTAGTTATATACACCCGTTTTCAATTTTATATAACAAATATTTTGTTTTTCATTTTTTCATATTTAGTCTTAGTAGTACTATTATAGATATAATATGTTTTTTCCTAACCTAATGACATAGTATATAATATATTTTAGTAACTAAAACATGATGAATTCACTTTCTAAAGACAATCTTGTTTTCTTTCAACTAATAAATACTTGTAAATTGTTATATACAATGATCAATAAAATATATAATTCATTTTTATCATGTTATACACTTAAAAAAAATCTAAATATTTTTTAAATCTTATTATAATCCAATCCTTCAAAACATTGTTGCTATAAAAGGTAGTAACTTTCCCATAAATAATATAATTTTTATAATTTATAGTAGTAACTTAATAATAATTTTAAATTTAGAGTAAATTACGATCATATTTATGTTTGATCTCATATTTTTTTCTAGACAAGAAGATAATGCCATAAATAATGTAATGTATGTGAGATAATTAAGGAAATTTGTTAATAGGTAATAAAAAGACATAAAAAATCATGAAAATTATGGAAGATCATATCTGTAATTTGATCTAAGTTGTAGAAGGAAATTATCATAGGTTTCTGTTTGGTTGGGGTGTACTGAAAGCATGAATTTTCTCTGAAAATTTTGAATAGGTGATTCTTTCTCTAAATTTTGATCATATCTGTTCTTTTTAGTATCTAAGAAGAAAGGAAGATCCATCACTATCTTCTATAATATAATTATTGGATCAATGTTTCACGTTGTAAGATTAACTTTCTCTGTGCACACACCAAGTTCAAGATTCTGTATCTTTCTCATTCAACAATTGTTGCACACACTCTCATGTACTACATCACAACTTCACAATCATGTTTATCAACTTTTCAATTGTTCTCTCTTTCTCTCCCTTCATCACTCGTACTTTCATAAAATTTTCTTTTCTTTCTTTTGGGTAACTGTGTTTCATAGATTCTCTGTCATGGGATTTTGGCTTCAAATATTTACAAAAGAGAAAAATCTATTAAAGTTTAGCTAATTTATAGCAGATGACACTTTTTGCAGAGATTTACTGTGGTAGAGAATCATAGAATGGATGATTTCAGAAATGAGTTTCACAAAGGATTGCATGTTCTTGCTGTTGACGATGACTCAACCTGTCTAAAGATTCTGGAGACTATGCTACAAAAGCACAAATACCATGGTTAGCATCTTATACTCTTTCTTTAAGCTTTATTTATAGTTTTTCATTGCATTATTAAGAGTCTGTGAATTCTACTCTCTGCTCTTTTTTTTGATTTAGCCATTGTTATTTGTTCTATTACTAAAGTAATTTGTTTTGTAAAGTTGAATTTTCAAATTGAGTTTGTTAGTCTGATTTGTTTGGGTTTTCATTTGGCAGATCTTATCATAAGATAGACCTTAAGTTTTCCAGATATGTCAGCTATTTAAAATTATTGTCAATGGAATTATCTGATTTTCTGTTGTTATTTGGTTTCAATGATGTGAAGTTTTGGTGTCATTGGATGCAACACTTTCCCATTGAATTTGGTTCTGCTTGTATCTCCAGTGTAAAATTTTGTCTTTTTGTAATTATATTTACTTTAGTTATGGATTTTGCAGTAACAGCCACTAAAAATTCACAAACGGCATTGAATCTGTTGAGAGGAAACAAAAACGGGTTTGACCTTGTTATCAGCGACGTGCAAATGCCAGACATGGATGGATTTAAGTTGCTTGAGCTTGTGGGGCTTGAGATGGACCTACCTGTCATAAGTAAGAAGCCATGATCTTAATTTCAATCTTAAACAGTTCAGTTTTGTGTCCTCTGTATATATATTATTATTAGTAGTTAGATAGTTAATATTTGTGGATATTTCAATATTTGGGTTTAATTTGCAGATTCACTTTGTATATACTTTACACAAGTACTGTTTACTTCATTACTACTAAAGATCTTTAGTATTTTGGGTCTTGTTTTCAGAGCATAAACTGAATTGGTTGCAATGTATTTGATTTGGGATCATAGCAGTGCGTATTGTTGATTTATCGCACAATTTAAGGTCTTCTTCAATTCATCACATAATGCACCTTTGATATACACATGTATAGTAAACCTGGGAAGATTGTTTTGGGATATTAAGGTGTTGCAGCTTCATTTGGATGTTTGATTTGACAATGTTAAATGTTTTTTATATCAGTGATGTCGGTAGATGATGATTTTAAGATGGTGATGAAGGGAATTAAACATGGAGCTTGTGATTATCTTCTGAAACCTGTGAGACTTAAGGATGTAAAGAATATTTGGCAGCATGTTGCCAGAAGGAGGAAGATGGGTTCAAAGGAGCAGAATAGAAGCAGTAACCAAGAGAAAGCTAATACTGACAGCAATGAAAGAGGTTCAGTAGCAACAGGAAATTCAGATCAAAATGTAAAGTCTTCCCGAAAGAGGAGGGATGAGGATGACTATGATAATGAGGACCAAGAGAATGACCATGACAATGAGGACTCATCATGTCATAAGAAAGCTCGAGTTGTTTGGAATGCAGAACTGCACCACAAGTTTGTTTCTGCTGTCAATCAATTAGGCTTTGAAAGTATGTTCTTGAATTTATCTCTTACTCCAAATCGTCTCAATCTCATTTCCCAGAGCAAATTACACTATCACCTCTTGTTTTGGAATTCACATGATACCCTTTTCTCTGGTTTCCACTGTTAATAGTTTGAAATACATTACACTGCCATTTCTTGTTATTCATTGTGTTGTGTGAATATTATAAGGACCGTTACCGTCAGCATAAAAAGGCTAGAACATTGTGTGAATTTTGAACAATCTCAATAGTTATTTGTACAATTTACTCTGTTTCTTATCAATTGTTCTTTCCTTTATTTTTAATTTAACAAGCTTCTTATGATTATTTGAGTAGGTGATAGCAATCAAATGTTGAGGTCCTTAAGATATGGAAATTGTATTAAGCATTATTTTGAACACTTTCTGTCATGAGCTCCCTGAGGGTGAATGTAATGAATGCCTTCGATCATTACTGATGTTGTACTTCTTGCCATGGAGTGTTCTATTTCTGAATTGTGACTCATGATATTGTTAACCATTTTTTCTGCAGAAGCTGTACCTAAAAAGATTCTTGACTTGATGAATGTTGAAAAGCTTACAAGGGAGAATGTGGCCAGCCACCTTCAGGCATTTTTGTGAACTTTTCTTCTTTAGTTATTCGAACATAAACCATTTCACAAAGGAAATCTCACTGTGTCTTTCTATGGCTGCAGAAATATAGGCTTTATCTGAAAAAGATCAACTGTGCGGCGAACCGGCAGGCTAATATGGTTGCAGCATTAGGCACTACAGATCCATCCTTTCTGAGAATAGGTTCTCTGAGTGGTGTTGGACATTTGCAGTCATTGACTGGTTCTCAACAGTTTCATAACAGTACTTTCAGACCCTTTGGACCTGGTGGAATGGCTGGTAGATTGAACACTTCTGTTGGTGTGAATGTGCATGAAACTCTTCAGTTGGGTCATGCACAAAATTTTCACAAATCTATGCATGACCCGTTCAAGTTTCAACCTGCTATAACTGGTGGCAATCAAAATAATGGTATTCAGGGAGTGCCATTGTCCACTGCTCTTGATCAATTTCAACATAATAAGGGTGTTGGTATTGCTGTTAGTCCGATTCAAAGCATTTCTCCTTTTATTGATGTTCAACCAAATTTTTCAGTGCCAAATAAACTCCCAGATCTGATACCAACATCAACAGTAGGTTGCTCACCCTCTCCTGTTTTGGACGTATCAAACAATGCTTTGGTATTGAAAGCTGATAGTGAAAACACACAAGGGGGTGGAATGTTGTTTGGTCAACCTTCATTAGCCTCTCAGAATTCTCAATTCTCACTCCCTTTGCTGGATCATGGTAGGTGCAGTGATATTTGGTCAAATACTGTTCAGTCATCAGGGACAAATTCTTACCCTGCAGGTGAAACTTTTCGAGTGAGGAATCTGAGTGGTGCTTCATCCATTACTTCACTGTCTAATCCATCCCATTATTCACTAAAAGATATGCATTCACAAGGAGTTCTTATTCCAAATAATTCTGGACAAATTACCAATAATGTGGTGCCATTTCAAGGGTGGGATGACAACAATGATGATAGTACTTTCCCTTCAAATATTTTTTGTAACTCAATGGACTCTCTGATGGATACTGATGGCAACACTTCTTTCAACTCAATCTACAACAGAAACACAGACTTCAGTTTCTTTGATCCCTTACTGATGAAACCTGATGGAGTTACGGGATTGAGTGAAGAAAACACATTGAAACAACAACAGGGATACATCATGAACCATACCAAGTCTCAAAGCAATAGTGTCGCTAATAATCTTGGTTCCGTGGAAGAATTTGTCAGTTCAATGATGAAACAGGTGATTGTATTTGTTTCTAGTTTTGGTTTGTTATTGTAGGTTTTCCCTCTGTTTTCCTATTGATTAAAACATGTATAGATCTTTTGATTAGGTTGATACCAACATAGACAAGATAATAGTAACTTATTCGTTTAAGCTTATTATTATGTAAAGCTGTTAAAGTCTTGAAACTTTATGCATGCTTTTTATCAATTTATATATATGCATTACCTGTGATAAATAGTTAACACAATGTCCTGCTAAATTCTCTTGTTATATAATTAGTGAAATAATGATTTAATTGGTTACCCTTTAGCATTTTGCACCTGATTTTTTCCTCCGATCACAGATATCTCACATAACTATGTAATGCAGAAACAAGACAATGTGAAATTATTGGAAGGATACTTATGCGACAACAATCTCTCTGACGGGACATCCATTTGACACTATGTTTGGCAGTATATTTAAGCATCATGTCATGCTTGCTGACGAATTTTGTGGCGTGTCAAGTCTTCTGAGTTTACCTATTTTTTTAGTTTTTGTGATTTTGGCATTTTTCTCTAGTTATAGAGTATTGCTTTCAGCAAGGGCTTTTCTCATATTGTGAAATGATTTGTTTATGGATGGTGCAAAGTGGAGTTGACCATGTTTAGTTTTGTGGAGAAACGCTTTAGGTCCATAAGCAATGATAACTTTTTTTAGTGACAATAAAGACGGAGTTTTTCACTCTTTTTATGATGAATGCAAATAATGCCACCACGAACTAATATTCATTTATTATTTTAGCAATACATGAGTATTCTTGAATAGTTTTGCTTATGAAGTTCCTCAGAGCATCAGGTGAGGTTGATTTGTGTGATCTATTAATATTTAATCCCTTAGTTGTGATGGAGACACTGTTCATTGTTTAATTTATACTAAAATCATTGGAAATTACTTTTTTGTCTTGAACAATGTTGAGACCAACAACATATTGATTGAAGTTGAATCATGGGTTGTATGATCTAGCCGCATATTGTGCTAACTATGTCCTTGTTTAGTTAACAACTACATGAAATTGTTTGCATAAATAGATTTATAAACTATGTTAGAAATTAAGAATGATTAGTATTTCAATTCTATTTTATTCTCATTGAATAAATTTCAACTTTTAATCTGAGTTTTAATTTTAATTTAATATGTAATTATTAATTATTTAAACTTAAAAATAATTAGTTTAATCTTTACAATGTTTTTCATTTTTTGTGGTGGATGACGTACATGTTGAGGTGAGGTGAGGCAATGATGTTCCAATTGATTATAAGTTAATTATTAAGTCAATATGCTAATCTTTGTCAACCTACTGATTCCATGATGTAGATTGAGTTAGCAATTCTATAAATCATCTTGAGCTATAATGATTCATTATCCTTAAAATGTAATATCGATGTTCCAACCTCAGTCATAAATACATTGATATTGATTCAGGATACCACACTTAGATCGAAGTAGTATGAATCGAAAAGACAGACTATGAGAGATGAGATAGTACGAAATTTTTTAAATTTTTACTTTAAAGTGAGAAATTCTATAATTTTAAGTAATTACTATCACAATTTCTTACCTTGTGTTTAAATAGATGACTCAACAAATTAAATTAAATTTCAATATATTAAATGTGTGTTTTTTTTTCATTTTAAATCATTTTTTAATTCATTTGCTTGGGTAAGATAGTTTAAATTTATTAAATTTTAATTGTCTCCTCTGGATACAATTTTTCAGTTATCACTAAATTCAAAAAGTTAATACTTTGACACTATACAACTATCAACAAAAAAACTATAATCATTGCAAATTTTAACAAAAAATTGGTTAACTCTAAAACAAACATTAATTGAGAATAATTATAGCCTACATTGGCCAATATATAATCCCAATAATGTCAACTAAAAAACAATCATATGTTGACTGAAATAATTTAATTTATATTAACAAAAAAAATAGTATCATTATTTTTAAAAAAAGCAATCTCATTGGCGGAAATAAAAATCCTAACTAACATTACTAAAAAAATAAGTAAGTCCTAGTTTTTTTTTCATTGAGGACTTGTTTTAAGTCCTATCCCGAAAAACCCAATGTAAAAAGAATTCAAATAGGATTTAAATGAGTAATGGTACTGTAAAAGTGTATCATAGTAATACTATTCATTTAAATTTTATTTTAATCATTTTTATATTGTACTTTTTATTTACATTCATTTGAGACAGAGTACAAGGATAAAATGGTCATAAAAGTATATTTTTTTTGTATTTTTTTAAGAAAAAAGAGAGTAAAAAGTAAGAAAGAGCAGTGTCAAATGAATGTAAAAGTTTTAGGTGTGTCAAACAATAATTTTCGATTTAAATAAATTATTACAACATTTTAAAAATTAATTTTATATTTAAAAAATCTTACTTGTTGTTATTTTTATATATAAATAATAACTTGAATACAAATATTAATGGAATATTTTACATTGTTAATGTATAATTTATGTACACATAAAATTATATTTTATTAGATAATCTAATATGTTATAATTTTATTATATTTAAATCAAGATTTTTATATCATATGTTATCAAATAAAGGGTTAAATATGTTTTTAGTCCCTAAACTATATTTTGTTTTTAGTCTCTTTTTCAAACTTTGGTACACTTTGATCCTTGTGCGTAAAGAAACTATAATTTTTCGTCCTCCAACACTAACACCGTTAAAAAATAGGTTAAGTTGCCTAACGAAGTGCCATCTCATTTTCTCTTTTTTTGACACTGAGTCAATCTTTCCCTGCTTCTCTCTCTTCTTCTCCCTCCGTCTCCTTCCTTGCATCTTCATGCCGATTTTGAGGTTGCTTTTCACCTGGTTTTTCCTTTTCTTTTAAAGGGAGTCGAGCCAGTTTCAGAGACTGAATCAAATCATCACCACCTTTATCGCTAGACTTTGCAATCTCCATAGAGGATTCATGAGCAGCCACAAGTGCACCAAAATCCAGGCCTGCATTGAGAAGTTCATCATACTTCCCACTTTGCATGATTCTCCCTTCCTTCATCACCTTGATTATGGTATTATTAAATACTAATAGAATATATTATCCGTTAACCCTAGTCTCTCTCTTCCATTCTCTCTCTTCTCCAATTCTTCCCACCTAGACACAAGAAAACCCAAATTCTTTGTTTTCGAATAATCAGACAAAAAATAAAAAAGAGACGAAATTTGTATCCACACACATTCATCTATCACAATGGAGAAGCTTTTGTGTGATTCAACCACCGTCGTCGAACCATTCCAAGGTTCGCCGTTGGCAACACTTCCATGGTGGGATCCCAAATTTGAGTCAATTACAGCCGTAGATCTCGTCATTTCGGCTAGCGTCGGTGGTGCGACCTTCACCGATGGTTGGGAAGATGTCGTCGGTCTGGAAGAGCAGCAGCGACGCCACCTCTAGAAGCTCCACGCCAAAGGCGTGCTTTGGAAGCCACCAGAGGAGGTAGAGGACTCGTCATCGTCTCCACCATCGTCCTCCCATCTTAGATTTGTCGTTTTCCAGCTCTCATACAGTGGCGAGGTGTCGGTCGATGGGAACTGTCTGTTCATGGCGTCTCGGAAGGCGATGGGAGTCGAGGACATGGACTCGCGCGAGCTGTAGCGACGAACGGTGAACCAGTTCTCGGAGGATCTTCGATCTTCAACACATGTACTCGCCAGATCTGAAGAATGGTTGGGGGATTCATGTTACTCAGGAGGTGAAGTTGCTGGCAAAGAAGGAGGATCAATTTGCTCTTGATTCGGCCATCCACGAGCTCGTTCACCTCGGTATGCAAAGGTATTAAATCAATCTGACTTTGCATTGAAAAATACCAACGTGGCAAACGTTAGCATCATCACACGTGGCCAGACATTAGCCACCTCAGCTTCTTTTTATCGCCGTTGGTTTGGGAGGACGAAAAATTATAGTTTCCTTAAGGAGAATGATCAAAATGTATCAAAATTTGAAAGAGAGATTAAAAACAAAATCGCTTGATAGTTTAGAGGCTAAAAACATATTTAACTCTTAAATAAAATATATAATATATAGTTTAATATAATTATTGATTATATAATATATAATTTTTTTACCAATTAAAAATACTTAGATTTGTGATAAATTACGATTTAATTAAATTTTTTTATATTCAAAATTAATATTCTTTTTAAAAAAAGAAGACTCATGAACTTTTTTAGTGAGGGGTGTTTTAACCCAATGTATTTTTCTGATGTCAACCCATATGTCATATGTGAACTAAATTTACAAGTCTAAAAAACTACTCGAATACTAGAAAAAGGAGATCAACTTCCTGGTGAGGATTATTATTAGCCTCAATGAATATTGAACCTAACTAAGGTCTATAAATCACTCATAATATCAATAATATTATATGAAAAAATATGAACATATATGAGATTTAAATAATAATATTATAAAGGATTGATCCTAACACTTTGAATAATTGGAAAATACAAATTTGGACATGTAAAACTACTTATAGACAAGAAAAACATAAAAATAGACACTAAAGAACGAGATTTGATAAACCTTAAATATTGTCACCAAGATATACAAACTTTTGATAAGATAAAAATATTCAGGAAAAAATCCTACCAGATAATTTCTCTCACTTTAAATAATATAACTAAAATATATTGTCTATTCCTTTCTTCCACAAAATTATTTATATCCCTTTAAAGAAAAAAAAAATCATAAGTAAATTTTTGAATCTTTTATTCAAAGTTTAACAATTGGTTTTTTATTTTTAACAATGAAGTTCCCTTGGCCGACACTTTTTTGAGATAAATAGTGTTTCCCAGTCCTCGCCATGAAACTCGTATCATTTTTCATTTAATATTTAGTTAATACTAATCAATTGGCATCCCTAGATTGACGCTAACGGTCATAATACAGTGGCAACTGATCAACACTAAGCTTAATATTTTATGCTTTGTTCCTTTTTTGTTTTTTTTTTTCGATTTTAATAGCGTCTAATAATTAATTTTAAAAAGAAACTATATTTAATCGTTTGAAGAGATATTTTATTCTGTTACTGCATAATAATGCCTAATTTTTAGCATTTTTTATTCTTTATACATTCTGATTTATGTATTCTCTTACGTGAGTGTTATTTAATAGCCTCTTTGATTTTAATAAAGGTATTCACTTGGCAAGAGTAGCAATATATATCTCTTATTCTTTTAGAGCTCCCAGTGGATCTGATATAAAAGTTGCAGCTTACGAAGATGAATAAAGATAAATTCTCCTAAAAAATCCCTTACTTTGATGGTCAACATTATGATTATTGGAGTGAACTGATGGAAAATCTTTTATGTGCCAAGGGTCTCTGGAATCTGATTAAAAATGGTGTTGAGGAGCCTATGGAATGTACTGTTCTGTCTCGTGAACAATTGGAGCAATTGGAGAAATCCAGAATTAAAGATCACAAAGTCAAGCATTACCTTTTCAGGGTTATAAGTAGATCAATTTTTGAACAAATTCTAGATAAGAGAACATCTCAGATTGTTTGGGATTCCTTGAAAAGAAAATATAGAGGAAATGATCGTGTGAAGAAATCAATCACTGCTCAATGCATTGAGAAGGGAGTTTGAGGTGCTTGAAATGGCAGAAATAGAAACCATCACATAATATTTTGCTAGAGTCATGGTAGTGGCAAACAAAATGAGAAGCAATGGAAAACTTATGTTTGACTCAAAGGTGGTTGAAAAAATACTTCGAACATTGACAGCACGTTTCACCTATATTTGTGGTTTTGGTCGAAGAGTCAAAGGACATAGAGACAGTGTCTATTGACGAACTTCAAACACTAGTAAAAAAATCGCTCTTTTAACTCGTAGATTACGCTTCGGTTCTAGAGAAACCGAAGCGTATCAAAATATGATGACAGTTTCGTTATTTTTACCAAACTATATGCCTCGATTATACAAGAACCGATGCATAAAAGACATATTGCCTCGGTTAAATGAACAACCGAAGCATATTGATGCCTATCGTGTTAAAATACTTTTAAGTTTGAAATTTACCGAGTGCTTTAGGCATTGGTCTCACTAAAAACCGAGGTAGTTAGTTGTTATTGTTTCAGTTAAGTGTAGTAACCAAGGTAATAGGGTCTTTACTTAGCCAGATTCACGAAACAGTTGTCTTCTCACGCGAACTTTCCTCTTCCTCTGCGAATATCCTCCATTGTTGTCGCCTGCTCGCCGTGCCTCCCCATCGCTCCTCCGTCGCGTGCTCGCCCCTTCGTCGCGTGCTCGCCCCTCGTTCGTCGCTCCTTCTTCTTCTTTCTCTCGCGGTCTCCATTTTGTTTTCTGTCGCGTTTCTCTCGCTGCGTCAAAGGCTGCGCCGCCACAGTTCGTCCACCACAGGCGCCTCCATTGTCTCCGGCGAAGTCCTTCCAAAAATAAAAAATAAAAAACCTATTGCATCGGGTTTGGTCTTCCTTGCGGCGACACGAATTGGGGTTTTATGTGTAGGTGTGAATTCGCGATTAGGGTTTCCATGGTCTAATTTGAGGATTTTTTCTGCAAGTTTCATGGACGAAGTACAAGGAGGTTGTTGGAGATGAAGGAACTCACGATTTGGCTCACAGTGGTGATGGTGAAGCATCACGATTTGGCTATGCGAGTTGGGAATTTTCGAATTGATTTTGTGATTCTGGTTTGTAGGTTTCTTTGGATGGAGGTTTTGGGTGGTGCGTTGGAGAAGAAGTTGGTTTTTGTAGTGTTCACAATGGCGAGGAAAGCTCTATGATTAGGGTTCATAGTGGTTTCTAGGATGAGATTGTTGGTGTGAGTGGTTTTTGGCTTTTACTGCAGGTGGTTGGATGATTGATGGAGGCATTGCGTGAGGAGGATGATGAACTGGGTTCTTGGCTAGGTGTTTTTGTAGGTTTGGAAATTTCTGATGATGGACGAAGAAGATGGTGGTTCGCAAATTGGGTGGCAGGGCGATTCTCATGAAGGACGAAGGTGGTCTACGGTGGTGTTTTGGGTGGTCCGATGCGAGAAAGACGAACCTGCAATGGTAGATCATGGTGACGCATGGTCGTGTTTGCGGCGTGTGGAGTGGAAGATAATTCAAACTGAACGAAGGTGCAAATATGGCGATCTCGTGGTGGTCGGCGGCGTCCTGATGGGAGGAAGACCATACTGCCTCGGTTCACAACCGAGGCATAAAAGTGTAGACTTTTTACCTCGCTTTTATATGCCTCGGTTCAAGAAGCGCTCCCTATAGGCGAAAATAACCGGTGTCGTTGCCTCTGACTGCACTAGTGAAAGCTTCTTGGTAGTCCATGAGCAAAAGTTTAAAAGGGACTACTAGTTATGGGATATTCTATAAGAAGGGAGGAGAAGAAAATATGCTTGCTTTCATAGATTCTGATTATGCAGGAGATGAGGATGATTCTAAAAGCACTTCTGGTTATGTATTCTTGCTAAGTTCAGGAGCAGTATCATGGATGTCCAAGAAACAACCAATTTTTACTCTCTCAAGTAAAGATGCAGAGTTTGTAGCTGCTGCTACCAGTGCTTGTCAAGCAATGTGGATGAAAAGAGTGTTGGGAAACTTAACTTATATTCAGGACACTAGCACTATTATTATGTGTGACAATAATGCCACCATTAAACTTTCAAAAAATCTAATGCATGGCAGGAGCAAGCATATTAGAGTGCGTTTTCATTTTTTAAGAGATTTGGTGCAAGATGGAGAAATTGAGTTGATGCAATGTGGAACTAAGGAACAAGTTGTAGATATAATGACCAAAGCTTTAAAACTTAAGCTTTTCAGAAACTCAAGATGAAGATGAGAATGATTGATTTATCTGAAATAAACTAACACGGTAAGTCAGTTTATGGGAGGAAATGAAGAAATATTTTATAATGTTAGTGCATGATAATGCCTAATTTTTAGGCACTTTTTATTCTTTAGCCGTTATCACTTGTATACATTCGGTTTCATGTATTCGGTTTCATGTATTATGTTACCTGAGTGCTATTTAATAGCATCTTTAATTTTAATAAAGGTACTTACTTGGCAAGAGTATCAATATACATTTTTCAATCGTGACCTGTTTAAATAAAAATTTATAAACTAAAACACTACAAAAAAAATCTTATTTAGAGGGGGTTATTTTGGAGAGGGTATAAAAAACCCCCTCAAATTAACACAACTTAAGATGTTTAATTTAAATTATTTAACTAACAATGTTTGTGGGAGTTTTAATTCCTTTTAAGAGAGGTTTATAACCTCCTCAAATAATAATATATATTTTTTCTTCATTTACTAATTCTTTTACATTTTTCCCTCTAAAAATTTTACAGTAAGTTTTCTTTTAACAATCCTAAAATTTTATTCCCTTCATATCTTAAACCCATCTGCTTAAACCACTGAACCCTAAAATCAGTTCCCCCCTTAATTCCATCCGCAAAATCAGTTCCCCCTTCATTCCATCCGATTTCTCCCTCGCAGGTACGCAATCTTCCTTTCTTCCTTCTTCTATTTCCTGTTGTCATTCATTTCTTTCATTTCTCCTTTGGATTGCCCGTGTTTCCTTTTCCTTTCAGATTTGCAGTCGGTGGACGAAGCTGCAACGAGGGTTCTGCGGACCGGCAGACAGCGGAGCTCATAACGTCACGGAGGTACATCGTTCTACAACTCTTTGTGCTTTTATTTGGTGCAACGTTTTATTGAGTTCATTCTGCGTCACTTTAGTGGGTTATCTTCTTCCCAGTTTCAATCATGTTTTTCCATAATGGATAGGGGAAGATTTTGGAGGGCTTGTTTTCGTTGCTTTTAGTTCTTCTGTTATTTTGTAGTTAGGAGGACTTCTTATTGTCTTCTGGAACTTGTTAATTACTATATTTCCTGCAACTGAAATATGTATTTATACTAATGCAGATTAATGCACAATTATATTTTTCATTTCGATTACGTACCCGTCCTACCTTTTGACAATATATATATATATATATATATATATATATATATATATATATATATATATATATATATATATATTATGCTACAGGTCATCATGCTGATATAGTATTTCAAATCCATGTTTTTGCAAGCAATTAAAGTACCAGCGAACGCCGGGCTCGAACTAAGGTAGGCTCATTTGGCTTTTTACTAGAATGGTTGGCATGTAAATGTAATCAAAATTTGTTGGATTCTTTTGTTCCACTGTTGCTTTTAGACTCAAATTCTCCATTTTCCGATAACTTTTTCTCACTTGGATTACTTATGGTTTATATGGGGTGTAATTGATAGTGACAATGAAAAGTGTTAGTGGACATGAACCATATTGTCTTGTGCAATGTGTGGTATATTTATATTCTCATTCTACTCAGCAAAAACAATCAACTTGCTGATATGAAGGGTTAGGTTTTTGTATGACTAGTAAGATAGTAGCAATTAATTTTCACACACTTGTTTCTGGTGCAGAATTACATCCCTTCTGTTTTAGTGATTTTGAAACAGTCTTGTTGTTAGGTTGGTGAAGGGAAGGGATTAAACAGGGGTTTGGTTGATGGTCAAACCGTGAGGTAAGCTGGTGGTGGTGTGTCTAAGCATCTGAGTAGGTTTCTAGTTTGGAAAACATATAACGCCGATTATGAATAGAACGAGACTTGGAATAGTCTTTCTTTCTCTAGGTTAATTAGTTTTCCTTTAGATGTTTAAGGTGCTATCTGATATAGTGTAAAGTTTAGAGAACCGTGGGAAATACTTGATGCAATTGATACAGGGGCTGATACGGTAACTAACAGGTGTGGCTAGTGTGCTTAGAAGTAATTAAGGCTATTATTAATCAACCTTACAAACTCATGGCAGTCGAACTTTGATCATCAGTTGTTTATATACTTGGTAGCAGTTTAGACTTGTTATGTGGAGGCCTGCCTTTTAGCTATTGAACTATACGTCTGACTTGGTAGGTTGTTAGAATTGATAAGAGTGAATTTGATTATTTTTTTATATATTATTTACAAAATGTGAGTACATGTAATTGAGTTTATTTTATTAATTTTTTTTTATATTATTTCAGCAAGCTCCTGATGCAAATGAGCCAGAGTCTCCTTTGGGTGCAAGACAATCATCTGATGGAAGTAACATTTAGGAAGTTTATGATATTGTTTTAGGATAAAACTATACCTAGTTTATTATGAATTGAGTAACATTTCTTTCTTTGTAACTACTTTTGTAATGAGATTACATTGACTTATAGTCTATCTTGATGTGACTATAAAATTGTTTCTCAATTTATTTTTCTAAATTTCTTTCTATTCAGGGGCTTTTGTTGTATGATATCTTTTTTTAATCAAATGAATCATATTTGTTTGGTATTTAATAATTTTAGAAAAAAATTAAATTTATTTAATTTTGAAATTGAAAAAAAAAATGGAAATAGATAGTTATTATATATTTTAATAATCATCAAACAAAAAACGATATTATATATTTTAATAATCATTAAACAAAAAAGTGACAAAAATATAAAGGAGGTTAAAAACCCCCTCAAAATAATAGTCAGTAATAGAGGAGGTTTTTACCCTCCGCCAAAAAACCCCCGCAAATTGAATATATAGAGGAGGTTTTTACCCTCCGTAGAAAAACCCCCGCAAATTGAATATGATACCAGGGGGCGAAAAAAACCCCCGCAGATAATTTGTGGCGACTCAAACTGCGGGGGTTTGAAAAACCCCCGGAATTTATTTAGCGGAGGGTAAAAACCCCCGCAAATTGAAAAAAAAAACCCCTCTAAATAAGCTTTTTTTTGTAGTGAAAATTGTTGGTAATAAAAATAATTTTTAAATTGAATGTTTTAATGAATTGATTTCTAACCAGTAACATTAATTATTAAGATTTCGACTATAAAAAAATTTGTATTTAAATTAGTTAGAATTAAAAGCCAATTCATTTGGTAGTCAGTTAGTGTTATGGACAAATTTAAAAACCTAATTCATTGTAATAACCAATTTAGAAATTAGTTTAGTTATTAATAATTTTTAGTTTATAAATTGATATCTAAATTAATCATTACATTGATTAATTATTTTTGGTTAGGAAAATTAGTCAATACTTATAAATTTTCTTGTAACGATAACTTAAGACAAATATAAATAATAATCTATATACATACAAGGTTGTATATAGGTTAAACCACCTCAAATACTTGTATATCAAATATTGTTTAGTTGATAAAAAAAGAGTATATGAACTATTCATTAAAAGTAAAAAATAGAAAAAAGAATTGAAATAAAAGTAGCATATAAATTTCCCAAACGAAATACTAATTGTGAAATCCCGTATGGCTATAACATAATTAATAAGATTAAAGTAAAGATATTTATTGATCTAAAAGTTATAATAGTGTGTTGTAGGTTCTCCCATGAAACGTTGTCCTAGGAGACCTGAGCAACAGAATTATTATGATTAGATATAGATAGAGAAAAGAAGTTTCAGGAGGCCATGGTTAGAAAGCAGTGATTAAAAGCACTTATATGTTCAGCTTCCAAGCCAATTCTGACGTCGACGGCATTGTTGTCAGTAGGGCTTTGCATGAAGTAAGCGACCTGTGGGATAGGAGTGGCAAGAGGGGATGCATAGGTTGGTTTTCCATGGAAGAACTGAATGTTGTGAAAAGGCATTCTTGTCCAATCAGAAACCAGAGTGAGCTCCTTAAGTGGAGGAAGAGAAGAACCTTGTTCTGCTCCTTCTAATGCTTCAACGTAGCTTCTCACGTAATCGTGGTTCACTCTGTTCTTCGCCTCTCTTATTTTCTCAATGATGCTTTCATGGCTTGCATTTTCCAGTTCTCCCATTGGCATCATGATCGATGCAAGAACATATGCATTTCCACTGAAACACTTTGGCAATGGTGGTCTCGTCTTGTTCCTTATGTCCACTGCAAATTGGAGGCATACTTGTTTTTCCTTTTTCACCCCTAAAGCTTTGCTCCTTGCCTATACTCAAACTCAAAAAATTTAAATATATTTATGTCATTTATTTTATATAACTTTTAAATTTAAGTGTATGAAAAAAAATAAATTATATATTTTATATTATAATTAGTAATTCTAAAAATATATAACATATCTTATTATTTTTTTCTTTCAAAAATAATAAATATTTCGTGAAGGACTAAATTATATAGAGTCATATTTACATAAACTAAAATCATATTTACGACTTGTTTTTCTAAGATATATATAGTTAATTTTAATTGAAATATTTATTCTAAAAGTACTTACAAAATTAAATTATTTAAATAAATAGTTTGTATTTTTATCAGTGAGTTTTGCTTGTATTTTCGACAAACCACTTGCATGATAAATAAGTGTTCATATATTTCAAAGTAAAGTATTGACACAAAAGATAATTATATTCAAAACATATAAATGATTTTTTATAATTTTATAATAAAAAATACATCGATTTATTTCTTATATAAAATAAAGTAATAATTAATAATTTATACGTACTAAATTTATCAATTCAGTTGCTGCATCAGAAGTTCAGTCCAGAATGTTTACAAATTTCATACAACTTAAAAATTAATTAATATGTTCCATCATATTTTTATTTAGTATTAATCAATTATTTAAATTACAGGTAAATTTTATATGTTTAGAAAGGACTCAATTATTTGAAATTTAGTATAAAAGTATATATATGACCATTAAATAATACCTGCTTAAATTCCTTTTTGATACATGTGATATAGATGCTTTTGATTTTAGTGTTATTTTAATTTTTGTTTGGGTGATGTTTTGAATATTTATTTTTCGGTATTAATCAGTTACCCAACTGCCATTAACTATTCTAACAACACATCATTTTATTTAATTATAACTTCAGTTTCACCATTTATATTCTTTTTTATTTGATTTCCTCTAAATATTTATTTTGTAATTCTTACCACCTTAATTAGTGACAACAAAATAAAAATAAATATTAATGCCTACAATTTATAATTAAAAATCCACATATTAAGTATAATTATAAAACCTTGACATCTCCCTAAGACTGATACTCCAAAATTCAATCATATCTTAAATTGAAAGTTACAGAAATTATTCCAAGCATATTTTAAACAGATTAGTGTAGTTGTTGTGATATTTGGTGGCATAAGTTAGGGGCCAAAGAAAAAGATGTGTGTCAGGCTGTGGTATCTTTGTCATATAATGAAGTAAGAAAAGCACACAAGTACTGAACAAGGAAAAAGAGAAAATTGAGATATTAACTTACCTTCCAAAGGTGAGCTGCAAGAACCTCAAAGGTTGAGAAAGGAAATGAACCTCTTTGCATGGGGAAGTGTTTCCTTTTCAAGTTTTCTGTCATTGCACCTGAAACATGATACGTTTTAAGAACACACTTCTTTGAATTCGAGGCTGTTCCAATTTGCAGAGGAAAACCCTTTTGTGCACAAGCTGTTTGCATTATAAGATGATATAAGTGATCTACTGCCATGGCCCTTTCTTCTTTAGAATTTGAACTTGTGTCTGAAGGAAAATTTCCAGTCTCTCTTGCTGCTTCAAGAGTACCGCTCAGAAGTATGCCTCTCTCATGCACTGGCTTTGGAACCTCATCAGATCTGCTTCTTCCTTTCACAATTTCTGAATTTGAAGCCCATGCACGCAAGAATTCATAGGTTGCTGGCCCATCGAACAAAGAGTGGCTTGTTCCAATACCAATTGAATACCCTCCACAACCAAATTTAGTGACCTGTATTTGTCATGCAGTGTTGTGCAAGTTTCTCATTAATCAATTTCCTATTTTTTTCTCGGAAGATCTGAGGAATGATCATATACACCAGTATATAAAAAGAAAGGAGAGAAATGGAATATGTATAAAGCCAGATGATATGTAATGTAAAATCAGAAATTAATCTAGATTAATTTCTTGAAGGACTAAAATCTACTTAGATATTGTCTTTTCGTAGATCAGACAAATAAATCATGACAACATGTGATGAATATACACAAATATATATGACTACTTGAGTGGTGATGTGGGATTTGGCTGCATAATTATGATACTTAGGGCACAAAAGAAAGATGTTTCTATTTCTTCTTTCTAGTTTATAAATTTTGCAGACGCTGTGCTGTCTTAAAAATGATAAGAAAGATAAGAATTAACAAAGTTATAAGCAAATAAGTTATAGGAACAAGAAGATCATACGATCCCTCTTATTGTCCAGTGTGAAGGGAACATGTCCCATGTTTTCTTATAACGACAAGGACAAACCCTAGCTTCTGCCATACTTCACATAATGGGAAAATGATTCCAAACATTTCTTTATAACTATTTATGGGGAGGAGAGAAATTCTGAGGGACCTAATGGAGTGGTATAAATTTAGAAAAAGCCAGAAATCAATTGGGTAATTAGCATGGACGAAACAAAATACACAAAACCCTAAGCAGGTAAATTTTATTTTGTGTCTTATATATCAATTTTACATTTACTTATTCAACTTCCAGTATTTTAACCTTTGTCAGCAATCAGAAATTATATTCTATATGTAGATTTTTCTTACCTGAGCAACAATCAGCGGCATATTTGAGAAATTCCCATCAAAAGCTGGCTTATAAACCAGCTTCTCAAAGAATTCATTGTACTCAGAGAGGTTTCCAAGTTGTGAGATTTTAGCAGAGGTTTCAGCCTCTGCAAGAACTGCACCATGGTTGTTGCACCACAGGTTGAGCTTGCCATCACTTTGATTCGGCCAAAGCCTACCTGCAGCAGGATACCACAGGGCCAAGGTATCTTCCAAGCCAGATTTCAAGCTGCAGAACACTGAATTGAGGGACAAGTCCTTCAACCTCTGGTGAGGCAGGTTATTGTAGAAGAACACCAAGTGCATGAGGTGTGGACACTGC
This sequence comes from Vigna umbellata, assembly GCF_029865625.1. Taxonomy (NCBI): domain Eukaryota; kingdom Viridiplantae; phylum Streptophyta; class Magnoliopsida; order Fabales; family Fabaceae; genus Vigna; species Vigna umbellata. The sequence continues at coordinate 21,140,519 of NC_142165.1, read as the reverse complement.
CTGTCCAAATTTGAAAGAGGCAAAACCCTCTGAGGTTGCACGAGTTTTGGATTCACAGACACAACCTTTGAAATAGAAACTATGCTTCTAGGATCATTAGCCTGAGTTGCAGCCATGATTAGATGAAATATATGGGATATTATTGCTCTAAATATATGTGCAACTATCTGGTTTATTTGTGATAAGTGGTGAGATGCATAGAAACTGAGGGTTACATTTATAGAGGGAGATAATTTGCAAGCTAGATTCTCATAGGAGAGAAATTATTAATATAGGTTCTTGGTAATAAGCATGTTGAGGGTGGTTATATTTTAAACATTGTGAACTGACTAATGAGAATAATGTTAATGCTAATTTAGTGTTGTAGAGGCATATCTTCTTTCTGACTACTTAATATTATGCATGGTACTGTAGTGTTGTGTAGAAAAGGAGGAATTCTGGTGTATGATCTGGCTCCCACTGTAGCTGAAAGTGACCTACTACCTGTCCCTCTATATGATGCTAACATCAACTTTCATTATCTTTTCTGTGGGACCTTAATCAACGCTCTCTAACATAATCAGCCCTGGTTTTTTGGTTTCATTTTTGCTTTTCTCTGTCATAAAGAGGAGTGTATATTAAAATCTTTACTTATAAAATGGCTATCTTAAAAGGAAAAAAAAGGCCAGGTTTCAAATTTGATCTGATGAATTTATGATAAATGTGCTTCAAGATGAGCCTCTCCTATCCCTCGTGTCATTTTATTGTTTTCATGAGTTTTGAAAATGATCATACGTACTAGGCATCTCAGGCACATGTGTAAATTGTAATAACTTTAACCAAGCCTCAAAATTTCAGGTATTTCAAGAGGTATATTATCTATATACATATTTACTAACTACTTGCTGCGATACATATGATACAAGCTGCACAATCAAGAAAAAAAATGAAGGTAACAGTTTAATTAAGCTAGTGGAAACAGTTTATGATCTTCCTGCATATACTTTTTTTAGTGACGATAAAAAAATATTATTTCATCAATATCTCTTAGTTGAGGCTTATGGAGAAAGCTCTCGTGTGATTAATCTTAATATTGAACATATCAATAAGTAGTTATACAAAATAAAATAAATATAAGGGTAAATAATTTAAGTTTATCAAATGAATTCAAATCAACTTATATACCTCAATTATTTCAGGAAGTCCCTTATTTAACCAATACCCAATGTTTATATTACATTTTTAGTGAATTAAAAAAAAAATAGTACTTCAACTAATAAGTTTTTCACAAGCTAATAGTTTTGAATTCTTTCAAACTAGGTCTAAATTATTCAACCAAACCCTAATAAACTACAAAATGTCAATTTTCCAAGAATATTAGGTTAAGTTACTTAGTTCCAAAAACATATTAAACTTTTCGATTGAAGTTCTAAGTATTTTTTAATGGGGTGTCCTTAATTGTGTAAGTGTCGTTATAACTCATAATGAACTGTGATTATAAAGAATCGTGATGGTTGTTGATTGTGGAAGCAGTTTATGTTGTGGTGAATGTGGGCAGTGTAAGAATTATATAAAAGAATGAGAGATGCAAGAGTAATTTTAGAAGCAGTTGGGAAGAAGAATTTAAAAGGAAGAGGTGGAGATTGGAAGAGTGAGTAGGCGCTTTAGGTGGTTCGTTGCAAAAAGACAGAGGTTGTATAATGTGTACACAAAGATTGATAAAGGTCACAGAAAAGAATGGCAATAAGAAAAGGCACGCAATAAAGAAAAAGGGAAGGAAACATTGTGTTAGTGAAAAGAAATGGTGAGTCGAAAGAAAGGAAAAGAGGTTGTCGTGTCTGAGATAGAGAGGGTTTAGGGTTAGTAGGAAAAACATGCGTGCATTTCAAGCCCAGGCCTTGTCTTCTTGTCCCTCACTTTAACAGCATTTCCCTCATTTCCAGCTACTTAGCTTTACACTTTCTTTTTCTTAATTTCCCTATTCTCTATCCTTTCTTTCCCAGCTCTTCTTTTCCTACTCTTCCAATAATTTATATAATACTCTCATTATTCACCTTCCATGGCATGCAATCCTTTACTTTGCTATTTCAACAACCATACATACTCTGCAACTTCATTTTCACACATATATATATATATACCTGGCTTCACCATGCATGCACCATCTATATAATTCCTCATTTAAGTTTTTGTCATGTATTGGAACATTTTCACAAAGTAAGAAAACATTGTTTTCATCTGTGCTCATCAAATTAACGTTAGACAGAAACCTATGACAAATTTGGAGAAAGACTTTTTAAATTAGAGAACGTATGCGGCCTTTTTGGCTTTGAAAAACCTATGTAGCAAACATTTTGTTGTTAGTGAGTTTAAAGTTTGAATTTTAAAAATATGATTAAAAGAAGTTTGAATTTTAGTAGCCTTGTCTTTATACTTACTCTATAAACATGTTGTTTTTCCCTGGTTTTTAGTTTTTGTTTTATAAAGTATGTACTTTTTCTCATCCTTCCATTTCTTTGTCATATATAGTTTCATTGCATTGCCTTGCTACGTCTTTATCTGCTTAATAAAATTCCACGAGTCATTTAGGCATTGATTTAAGCTAAAATTAACACACATATCGAAGTGTTAAGATATTATATGTTACGTTACATTTTAAAAAAATATATTAGAATTATTCTTTAAACCTTTTAATACCTTCATTTCACACTTCATGTTATGTTATTGTACTGAATTATGTATTTATTATTTTTTTAGTTTTTTTGAAAGTATATTATTTATTTATTTGTAGAGTTATATATTGTCTAACATTCTCATTTGTTTATCTTTAATTATATTTGTAATTATTGTTAAAAAATAAAAAATATTACATGAAAATTATTAATGTTCAAAGTAAAATTTGTTATAATCATTATATTAGGATAATGGTTATTAAATTTGACGCCATTGTAAAAAATCAAATCTAATTATCGACGTTATAGTCAAGAATACTTATCAATATATTACAATGATCCCAAATTTGATAGTATTAATAACAACATTATAAATTTGATGTTGTTATAATATAATAATAAATATTCTCGCTTATCACACGGGTAATCCGAATTTGATTCTTGATAACGATACCAAATTTGATAACATTTTTGTTAATGCATCACATAAATATTTCATAATTAAATTTATGTTAAACATTTCAACAATTAGTTAAAAAATCATATTCCAGCAAAACATATTCTTTAGATGAAAAAAGATTGTTCTACCGTGAATGTAGTAGAAAGAAATTAAACAATGAAAATAAAAGTATTTTCAAGAAGATAAATTTGTGTTTTTCTAGTATTTGACAACCAATGACATAATTGTCTAAAATTAAAAAGTTGTTAAACATATAAAAAAGATGCTCTAATTGCATCTTTAATTGTATCATTTCATATTTGGTAAAATTTGTTTCTAACAAATATAATAAATTCTGAATAATTTTTGTATCTATCAAGATCCAAATTTGAACAACAAATTAGCTTACTATATAAATAATGTAAGAACACAATGTAAAAGTTTACTGGTCCTCACATCTCGTATTATGTAAGACAAAAAGATAAGATAGACTATTAGCTGTTAAATAAAATCTAATAACAATAATTTTAATAATTAAAGTTTATAGAATCCTTATTTTTTTCATCTTATATATAATATAATCTCCTATGTCTTTTTGTTTAATTTATTATTAAATAGATTTATAATTATTCATCATTAATTTATTAAACCTCCAAAATTTATTTTTATCACAATCTTATATATATATATATATATATATATATATATATATATATATATATATAGATATAAAAGAGATTCTCTTTTTTGTGTTTGTATTTATTTTCTAATTTTACTTTTTAAATATATCTATATATAAAAAGAATTATATTTTTTATGTTTATATTTATTTTTTAAATAATTTTTTAAATTAAAATAATTACTTTATCAATTTTCCCTTTTAAATTTTTATTTTTTTTAAATTAAACTATTTTTCTGATATGACTGTTTTTTTTAATTTAATAATTTTTTCAATTAAAAAATTGTGTATAAAATAAATAAAAACTATTTACAACAATATATATATATATATATATATATATATATATTAGTTAAATGCATCTATAATTTACTCACTTATTAATATTAAAATGAGAAATATTATCCAAAATATTGCGTTAATATTTAACCTATAAAAAAATCAGAGGGTTCGGAAACACTTCAATTCCCAACATAGTTCCGTTACTACTTTTTTACATTAAATAATGTATATGAATGCCATAAAAAGTTAAAAGTAGAATAAATTTTAAATAAATATGAGATGAAATATTTATAGATTGAAATTAGTATATGTTTATAATGAACAAAATGGAGTCTTGACATGCACTCCTATGTCCTCATACATAGCCACATTTTTTATCTACCAATCGTGGAATCAAAGCGTACGTTCTTGATGCTTAAATAAACTATATATTTAATTAGCGATTCTCATAACTCTATATTGTTTTTTGGTTCTCTTATATTCTCATCATATATGCATTATAATATCCCTAGGTTTTACGAAGATGCCAAGCTATAGGAGTAAGTTTTCACTCTTGCGTTAAGTTTAAACTACCATGATTCTTAAGCCTTTATAAGAGCAAAATAAAAAATTAAATCAATTTATTTATTTACTAAAATTATAGTTTTTATAGACGAGCTAGTAAATTTGTAGAAACCACCATTTTGCCAAGTTTTTCGGAATATGATTTTTATTTATTTATTTCTAATAAAAATGTTTATAAAAAGAAAGATTGTTCAAAACATGATATTAAACAGACAATATTCATAATGGAGGATTGACATTCTTTGTGAAACACTATCTACTTTATGAGCGGATGAGAAGGATGGTCACTAATGACCATAACGTTCAATGATTCTACTTTTATAAATTATTTCATCGATGGAGAGAAAAAGATGAGACACTAAAATCAATCTAACAATAAGATATCTTCTATAAAATGAAAGACATTCCATTCAATGACCACCGACCGTATATTGACTCGGTTTTTTATTTTTCTTTTTTGTAATTCTTCATTTTTTACTCACTTTTAACTGTCAACGAGAGATTTCAATTTTATTACTGAACATATAAAAAAATCGTTAATGTTAAGTAACAAAATTGAGAATCAATACTTGCTTAATTATCTGTCAAAATGTTATTAATTAATTTAAATATTACAATCATTTTTGTGATGCATATGAAAAGGAAATGTGATGAACTTGTAGGCTTTTGTTAAGGACTTTTTTCATCACAAAGAACATGCAAAGTTCCATAATTAGTCTTATAATGAATTATTGAATCCTGTGATATCCAAAGCTTAGTTTGTTACAAAGAGTCGATAGAGTGGTGATTACAACTTTCAATTTATACTGTTGGATTAAGAGGTCTCTCTAGAACACAAGTCTATAATCAATATTTCTGCACAATGAATCGAATAAACAATGAGATCTGAGATTTGCACGTTACAAAGTACAACAAAATCTGTCTACAAGGTGTTGTGTTTTAGTCCTCAAAGAATATCACATCCTCTAAAAAACCAAAGTACAACAAATTTCTGTTTGGCCATTAATATTAGTACAATTCCTAGCATTTGGATATCAGTTCCCCATCTCCTGTACAAAACTCCATAACCAAATCTTTAGCTTTGCATTTAACTTCTTCAGGGCCATCAACTCCAGTCTGTGATAATGTATTTAATCTGTTAGAACATCTTCTGTCTCCTGTGTCTCACAATGTAGAAGTTCTTTGATATCTGCAGAAATGCTTTGGATTTGACCCAAGTTCCTAATAGCTCTGCGTTGTTGCTCTTCTGTTGCCGTTTCTTCAAAACCGGCTTGGCTGCCCTCCACAGTGTGCCACATCTGCCAAAATAAAGGGATAGATAGTTGGTAACATACTCAGCACAAAACTGTTTCCTACCCTCTGTTACATCACGCAGTGAAACAAATGTATTTCTACCTCATTGAAAAGATACACTAGTTGCAGACGATCTGCATCAAAATCATATAAGTAATGATACATTTCAAAATTATCTGCAGAAAAGTGGAAGAGCTAAAATCAATTCTTTGTCTTGGGCATGCAGATAGCAGCAAGAAATCATAGTAAAAGAATTATTCCCAAACAGAATATGGATAGGACAGCACAGTAAATTATTTGATGGAGTGGATGCAGACGACCATCATCCACCTCCTCGTTAGTGTCAAAACCGATATACTTTGTTTACATTAACACGCGTGGACTTGCCTTTAAATAGTTTGTTTTCTTCCTCATTTGCTCTGAGATCACTCTGCACAAGTTCATAAGGTAGTCAGAAGGCAAGAAATTTTTACAATTTGGACTTAGGACTCAACTCCATCCAACACAACTAACTGATAAGCATGATCAACAAACATTTTGAGGTTGAATCCACGAATTCGGAACAGAAAAAAACTTCAGCATCAAAATAAGTTGTGTAGCATGGAACCTAATGCACTTACTAAGCGTTCATTCTGGCACTCAGCGGTGAGACCTGTTTCCAAGAGACGAAGCCTTTTCTTGATAAACTCAATATGTGCTCTATGGATTTGTTTATTCTGATCCCACGTGACGGATTTACGATGCGACTGCGTTTGCTTCCCACGATCACTGGAACCACACAAATCACTCTGCTTAGATTTCTTGAAGCTCGTGCTAGACTCCACATTTGTGATATTTGGACCATAGAGCTTTCGTGAGTCAGACTGTACTTGAACTGATACATCTGCAACTGGAATATTCAACTCCTGACAGATGACCTCCTCAATCTTCAGATCCTTATCCTTAATAATATCATGCCACCTTGCATAGCCATGCCTTAACAGAAAAGAATCAGGTTAATAAAAGTTACACCATTGCAGCACAGCAAAATACATTCTTCCAAAATTCTTGTCTCACAAGTCGTAAAATGAAATGGAAATACCAACATTAATGTACAGTACAAATTTATGGTATTCAAGCCTAAAAAACTCTTTCATGGTTTCATAACATGCTGTTGGAACTGGGAACATCTTTCACAATAAATTATTTAAATTCGAAGAGAGAGGCATTTCAAAGACATGCAAAGGCAGGGAAAATTATCTGCTAAAACTTACTTCAACACGGCCTGCAGCAGCACTAAATCATGCTCCGTCTTCCAGAAATTTGTACCCTTCAAACGTGGGTAGCGTATTAAGATATCAGCTGAAAAAAGATCAAGTCCAGGATTTTCTGATGCAAACTTCACCTGTCATACCACATTCAAAGATAAAGAATATATTCATCAGCTAGAGGTAGAATTAACTTCCAAAACATACTCCCCACCCTTTCAACGAAATAGAAAACAGAAAAAGCAATGAAAACACTAGAGATAATAAATTATGCCCGAATAGTATGCTAAACACAAGCAATAAAAAATAAAGAAACTTACTTTCTCTGATATCAAATTCAAAAGTGCAATCCTTACAAGTACATCTTGTATTCGAAGTCCTTCTTTTGGAACGCCATCTAAAGACACATTATAATCAGTATTTAGAGTTATAAATTACTCTGTATCATGTAACTATACATGTGATTGGTTAAAAAAATTCATGTGAGTAAACCTCATATGTGATCTAGCGGTAAATAACTATTCCTCAACTGGCAAAAAAACTTTGTAAGAACTGAGCAGATATCAAATATCAAAGATTTCACAAAACTCTTAACTTTCTCATGAAATCTAACGAGCAGAGAATGAAAATTAGTAAACTGAAAGCACACGGGAGAATAACGAAAGAAACTGACAAAATATCAGACCACTAAGAATCTAGTACCTGTGAATGTTGGTGAATCAGTAATATCTTCTGCAATATGAGACAAAAAAAGTTTGCCATACCTGTTCAAAAGGTATGAGTATTTACTGACAAGTAATGAAGATCACATAAAGACAACAAATAGATTATCAAATAATGTTCAAATATGTGAAAAGTAATAAGATTATAAAAAAACTTACGCACATATAATAAATTGTAAGTCAAATACTAATATGGAAGACCACAAATATGATTGGTTGTACTTAAGGATCAAAATACTACTTTATTTATCGATGAATGCTGTTTTAGACAGACTGTTTTCAACGAAAACAATCACACAAGAAGGAATGCAAAAACTTGATGGAATTGCATGAGAATAAATTAGCTTTGAATCGAACTTCACATGCAGTTCACACGAGTATTATTATGCAGAAACAATCAACAAGTAAGCAATACTATCATGTTACTGTTATTTTGTTACCTGAGTATACATATACACAATATTCTTATCATTAAATGCCACAATTATAGTATTCATATGGGTTCGATTGTCATATAATTCCCCCCTCAAAGAAAAAGGGATACAATAAAAGGTTCAAGATCAATAGCATTAAAAACAAGCATAGCATTAAATTATGCAAAAAGTAAATGGAAAATGTCAGATTAATACTCCGTGATTTCTTCATAACTCTTGTGTTTCATCCTGGAAGCAAACTCTTTCCAATCATAATCACCAACCCCAAACCTGTAATTGATTCGCCAAATGAGATTAACAACAAATATCTATATGTAACAAGGTTAAAAGAGACTATACATGACCATAACCAACAATCAGGATATAACCTCATCAAAATTTGAAGAAAATCAGCCCTTTGATTTTGGCTAAAACCAAGTACTTTCAACGATTTTCCTTGACCTTCCATTAAAGGAAGTGGCTCTGGGCTCTCTGCTGTAAATGAGTAAAAGAAAATTAACATCACAATCAAGGACAGATATTGAAATTCCATCACTACTAACAATCAATATTGAAAAAGTAAATGCTGATATGTACCGCGTAATTTCTTTCTCTGCAACCTTCTAGTAGGAGGAGTCTCAAATGAATTTGAATCATCTTCACTATGATCCGCTTCATAATCTTCACCATCGGAGCTTATATCTCCCCAATTACTACAACCTTCCCCCTAGAGAGAAATCATAGGGGAATTGGGAAAATCATCAACAAGATAATACCTTAAATACACAACTAAAATAAGAAACAAAAATTGAAAAGGAAAAAATTCTCATATTTTAGGCGTGTAGTCCTTGGAATCGAAACCAGTATTAGAACAATTGAATGTAATCACACATCAACTTATTAAATAAGGACCAGTAAAAACTATTTTCGCTCCAATTAATACTTGTTAGCAGAAAAACTCGTGCTTGACTTACCAGCCATTTGGTGCGGGTTCGCTTCCCTTTGCCTAAGGCATTTAGATCCTCTACTCTACACTGTTCGTATCCTTTTTTCAACAAGCCATCCCAGTAAGCTGATTTCTTCAAATTGGCAGCAGAGAATTGATTCTCCTTTGATTCTTTTTGTGCCACCTCCTCTGCTGGCTTAACTTCGTCTATGTATTCGAAATTTGCCACCTTCAGCATAAAATATGTCAAGTCAATAAAGCAAAGAATCCGAAAGAATGGGGCAAGGAGATTCTGAGCAATTATTTTACAGATGAAGAGAAAATGGAAAGTAAGAGAGGTTGAATGCTCCTCCAACAAAAGACAGTTATGATTTATGTATGAGATTGTTGTGTTTTTTAATTAGACCAGTTATTAGCATCAACAAATAGAGACAGATGACATTTATTGTTTAGTATCAGCAGACATGCATCAACAAGTGGAAGTTATTTATGGAATATAGAAATTCTTGAGCTTAACTCTATCACTTAGACAAAAGGATTTTAATTGAAAGATCACAAAAGCATAGACTACTACAAATTTATGCAAACTTATAGAGGCATAGACTACTACCAATTTCTTTTGAATGAGATATATGTATCCAAGTTTGTCTTTGAAAGTTTTTGAAAGTGCAGCAGTTGAGATAGAACAAAGAGTGGGAGCACAAAAGCATATGCAAATTATATGATAGAATAAACCTTAAAAGCCTTCAGAAATCCATCTTCATCTTCACCATCCAAACCAGCATCTTCACCTCCAACTCCATCACGATCCAGCAATCTATTATAAAGAGGAAAATGAAATTAAATTCTTTGAAATCTAACCATACTTTACACCAAGAATCAAAGCTTTTTATTACCTGTCTATAGCATCATCATCATAATGAATTTGACGAGACTTGCTTGCCTCATCATTTTCATCAGCAAATAACTCCTCTGCGCCATACCTTACGATATCATCTAACTCTTCCTACTCACAATCAGTTATTATAGTTACAACCAAAACTTCATAAATATTAATTTTTAATTGGACATAGCTAAACTCATCGTCAGGAATTCAAACTAATCAACATTTGATGTTAATATGTTCAACAAAATGCTGCATATTTCATACTCAAAATCAAAACACTGGAATGAAATGGAATTAATAACTTAACACTCCCCTTTCCTTTCTTTCCTTCTTTTAATTTACCTGCTTAATGTTTTCAGCCTGTAGCCTCCCTACAACAAGGTGTTCTAACACCATTTTCTTCTTTGTCATTTGAATCATCCTTTCTTCAATTGTTCCTCTTGTTATGAGCCTATAAATCATCACCTACAACAGCAGAACTACTGTGACCTTTCATGTCAACAAAAATCGCCTACATATTAATGAAAAACAACCCCAACCTTCTTTTTTTGTCCATGGCGGTGCGACCGGGCCATGGCTTGCAAATCAGCATGAGGATTCCAATCACTGTAGTTGCCAGTCGAATCAGTAAGTCGCAGGAAAAAATTATTGAACTAAAATAAACGATAAACAACAGAAAACTTTCACAGATACCAAATCAGCTTAAAAAGAAAGGATATATAAGAACATTATACTACTCTATTAGTATGTAATCTAGAAAAAAAAAGGAAAAGAAATGTTGAAAAATGTAAAGCTCCACCTGTCATATATAATGACTGTGTCCGCTGTAGTAAGGTTTATCCCTAATCCCCCAGCTCTTGTAGAAAGAAGAAAACAAAATCTTGAAGAATCTTCAGCATTAAACCGATCTATCTTTACTTGTCTTTCAGCTCCTCCAACCTTCCCATCTATCCTCTCAAATTGCCAATTCTAATGTTTAAAAGACAAAGAAAACAAATTCAATATCATACAAAAAATACAAACTTGTGCAAATTCTGAATAAACAAAACTAAAATACTAACTGGCTTACATTGTAACAGCAGTAATCTTCAAGCAAGTCCAGCATTTTCTGAAATTGGGAATATATAAGGACTCTATGACCTTGCTCTTTAAGTTTCACCATCATCTTGTCTAACAGTTGCAACTTCCCGGAGGATTCAAGCAAGTGGCTATGAAACAGAAAAGAAAGAAAATAATAATAGTAACAAAACCTTAATATTAACCAACAAAAGATGTCAATGTTAATGACTTTAAACTCAAGAAAATTAAATACTTTAGCTGTAAAAGTTAACAATTATAAACTTCATACAAAACCGATTCAACACTAACTTTTGTATTTCCTTTTTCTTTTTATTGTATTAAGAATGCTGCATATGATTGATACACGTAGTTGTACCTTTCTTTATTTTGATTAAGAATAAAAAAAACAATGTTTCAAACGGATAATGGCACTCAGATAGTATATAGAAATATAGAATAAGAGCTTACTCAAGTGGAGCTTTTTCATCATTAATATTAAGATCAGGTTGAAATCCATCAAACATAAAGGGATGGCAGCAGAGCTTACGCAGTTCCATAACAACGTTGATAAGAGAAATCTGAATTAAAAGGATACGAAACACATGAGAACAATATTACTGACACGTTCAATTTCATTCTTATGAAGTTAAAGTCAAGAATATATAACTTCAAAAAGTTCAGTTCATCAAAAAGTGAATCTTACATGTACACCAGCTTGGCGGGTTAATATCGGATAATTCCGAGTCAGAATTGCCTTGTAGTATTCTTTCTGCAGACTGGATAATTCAACACGTAAAATAAGTTCCTTTTTTGGAGGTAGTTCTGTCATCACATCTTTCTTCATCCCTGCAATGGCATAAGTAATTTATATTTTATTAAAGATTTGATAACCAGTAACTGGACCGTGCAAGGAACACAAAAGAAGACAACAGAAAATGATAGGAAAAAACACTGATTCAATAGAATGAATACTAGGTAACAAATGTTGAGCGTAGGAAATAATCCTAACATTGAAATGAGGTTAAATATGCAAATTATTGAAGAACAAGGATAGATGTATACTTCGCAAAAGATGCGGTGCCAACATTTTATGTAGTCTCAGAATCTGCTCCTCTCTATTGATATCCTTAAATTCTTCCTGAAACTCCTCTAAACTTCCAAACTACCACAATCCAAACAAAATCATAAGCTACTCCTTAGTATCATCAATATATTAAAAAACTCACTCATCATAATTCTTAAAATATATAAATCTTCTTACAAACCTTTCCAGCATCAAGGAAGTGCATCAGAATAAAAAGTTCATCCAAATTGTTCTGAAAAGCATAGAACAAGGTGTGCTGTCAAATAGGATTCAACTTCCAATGAAAATATTCAATGCATGCACCATAAGCCAAAAAAATAGTAAAAGCTAGTCATGCACTTTATATAAGAATTGCTGATGGAGAACTATAACAAAAACAAAAGCAGTACGCAGAAGAATAGTTATTATATATAATATACTTTTTGTGTGAAAGATGAACAAAAGAAAAGAACATGTCCATATATACAAAAGCATGCGAGGGAGATATAAGGTTGGTTTAGTGATAAAATTAGAAGAAAAGATGAGATAAATTGTGAGTTCAAGGCTGAAGAGGGATTTCAACCAGATTTCATAATGGTTTTAGAGCCCAAAATCCATTGCATACATATTATAGATATATGGGTACATTCCAAAAAACACATAACTATATTCATTTGTTTAAAACATCCAACAATTAACCAACTTATTCAAGGGTTCAAAACAATGTTATAAACAATGAAGAGTTCAAAAATAATAAAAAAGATAAAAACATAATGCAAACATTAAATAAAGTTTCTATTGTTGGAAAAACACTATTGTTGTAAATAGAACATTATTAGAATACAAGTATTCTCAATATCTTTACAATAATTAAAAAAAAAATCTTCAAAATCTTATTCGTTTCAGGTTAGTTTTTTAATGGTTTTATTATTACAAATGAAGAAAATATAATTTATGTAATTTTTATCCAGAAAATAATTCTTTATTTCAATAAATAAAAGAGCCAATAAAATAATTCTTTACGTAGTTTTTTATTATTTATATTTGCTGTTGTTTTTAGTGTGTTTTTTCACTTATTGTTTTGTGTACAGGTTTTTTAGTTTTTCTATTATATCTACTCTATTTTAGTGTTTATGTGTGTGTAATATTGCATCCACTAAGGCATGAATGACTATAAGAAAATAAAATTCTTCACTTTAATCACAAGACTCACATTCTTTCTAGACATTAAACAAAACAAACCAGACAATTTCAAATGAACCTATGTCGTTAAAAGAGTTCAAGACATCATAAGTAAATCATCGTACATCAGTTTAAATATACCTGAAGAGGAGTTCCAGTCAAAAGCACACGATGTTTGCTGGAAAGTTGGGTCAACGAAGAAAACAACTTAGAATTTTTGTTTTTCAGACGGTGACCCTCATCAACTATCTGCATTCAGATATAGAAATCCATTTCTCCACATTATTGACAGAAGCAAAAATCAAAACAAGAGGCATAACAAATTCATTTTTATGATTCTAGAACTTCAATGATGAGCAGAAGTGTACCATGCACTCCCACTTTATGGGCTTTAGTGCTAATAAATCACAATTTATCATCTCATATGATGTCAAAAGAACATCAAACTTTATTCTTCCTTGCTTGGTTTCATCAACAAGCTGTTTAGATTTCTTCCTCTGGAACCCCTTTTGGTTCTTGGGAAAGTAAAACTCATACTCTCGTATCAAATCACGAGCGTTGCCAGATCCAAAATACATAACCTGCACAAACCAACATCCACTCAGAAGAATAAACACATACATGGAAATACAACTAAGGAATCACATATACTTACAACATTCATCTGAGGTGCCCACGTTGCAAATTCACGCTCCCAGTTTCGCAACGTGGAGAGGGGAGCAATCACCAAGTGTGGTGAAACGTTACTTTCAAAGAGCGATGCTAAAAACGCAATGCTCTGAATGGTTTTTCCTGAAAAAGAAAAACTCAACCACTAAGATGACACTGCTGTTTCAAACTCTCCAACTTAAGAATAAAGTGATGGGAGACAAATATAAGGGAAGGGAATAACAGATATTAAGTACCAAGTCCCATTTCATCAGCAAGTATAACATGAGTTTGCTTGGACCATGAAAATCGTAAGAAGTTCAATCCTTCAAGTTGATATGGATGCAGTGAACCTTCATTTGTGCATGAATATGAAATCAATTGATTAAGTTAGTCCAAATCTGAATAAATAATAAGATGCATAGTATTGTTGGAATAATCAAAATACATACCCCCTGAAAGAAACTGGGGGCTGCTTTCATACGGAAGAAATTCTTTCTGCAGATTTTCTGATGCAGAAGCATCCAAAACCCTCCTTGTTCTAGACTGAAAGTTGTTGAATCTTTCTATTTCTGCTTGAAAAGCAGAAATATCTGATTCAAGCTCCCAGTGGCACTCGTCATACGGGAGCTCTTTCCACTTTACAAGGTATGCCTTCTTATCGTCTGCATGACCTTGTCTAAATTTTCCAAGAAATAAATAATTTCAAAACACTCAGCCACTGAACAGCATAGATCAGTGTCGATGATCTCTCTCATGAGTAAACAACAAATATGTGATATTAGAGAGAGAAGGGAGATTGAAGTTATGGTTCATTAAAATGTCGGAGATAGAAAATTAGTGTTATAGCTTGGTGATGAAATAATGGCAATGTGAGGAAAACAATTAGTGACAACTAGTTTGAACCAAACCTAACCAGCACTCTTTCCTGTATAATTCTGGAATAAATTAATTTGACTCAATAATTTAATGTTCATAATCATGTCCACAGTTCGGAATGTGTTCATCTCGTATTAGTTTTCAATTGAATAAATTGGAAGATGAAAGTTTTTTATGAATGAACCTGCAAGCAAGTATTCTATCAACCATAGTCCATTCGGATCTAATGGCAACAAAATCTTCGTTAAAATTCTTGGCTGATTCGATACGACGATGGAAGCTGTTTATTCTGATCTTTAGACCTGGCTGAGTCTTGAAAGCCTTCAAAAACTCTTCTTCTGGAACCCTAAAGAGAAAAAAGGTGTAACTGGTGAACAACTAATAAATCAATACGTAAATAAATTAAGATCAAATAAAAAATCAACATGCAGTTTCGAAAGAGAAATTAATGAACAAATATTCAAAATAACAACAGTAGTGATACAATAAGAGAGAGGAAGTCTGCAAGATTCAAAGAAAGGAATATAGAGTTATGAAATAACAAAATAATCATTGAATTTACCATGTGCAGTGCAAATATGAGAGTCCCTTCCACTTAACAAGATAGTGCTTGACAGAATTTTGTTTCGACTCCAACTTTTGTGCATCACTTTCAGCAGCCAGCACAGGACGCATCTCACAATCTAATATCTTTTCAATACCACTGAGTGGGCTAACCTGCAAAAAGAAATAGAAATTTTAAGTACAGTCATAAAGCCATCACTCAAGCATTACATTTGTTTAAGGTATCATAGACTTACACATTCAGGGCACCTCCAACTATCTGGAAAGAGGCTTTTAAGTGGTGTGATTATACACTTAGAATGGAAAGAATAGGTGCATGTTTCACATGTCAAAAGATCTCCTTGTTCTCCACAAGCTTGACATGAATTCTCTTTCTATTATTGGGAAGGGAAGAAATGTCAAAACATGAGATGAAAGAGAAAAACTAAAACATTTACTTGTTTTAAGTTACAACATCAAATGAACATAGATAATACCTATTCCCAGATAGTAAACATTTATGAAAAACATGTTTTATCCATGGTAAGAAAATCATGGCAAACTGGGGTACTACCTTGACAATTTAGGGTTGAAAAATGTTTAGAAAGAAAAAAACTAGACCTTTCTGTATCACTTAGCAATCCTACTAAACTTGTCATGAGTTCTACCATGTTTTCTTGGCAAAACCATCATAATTAAGTTATCTGACTCTTCATGTCATCAGTTGGCATTTCATACTTACATAATATTTTCATAGTCAAGATTATATATTACGTAGAATAAGCATAATCATGAGATCTGAAATTTTAATTGTAAATGTAAACATACAAATAAATATATATATATATATATATATATATATATATATATATATATACACACACACACACACACATATATATATATACATATTACACGAGGTTTCTTATAGAAACTAGCCAAATCATAGGCAAACTCTATTTAAGTGATCTCTAGAAACTAAAAACAGCCTTAAGGTACAATTAAAGCAGCATCCGAAGAGTTAGCAACTAAGGGGGCTAGTGGTCATGGCAATTAAAACAAACTTATAGATTACTGTGCTGGTATTTTAAAATTTATTTGAATAATATCAAAGTAAAAGTATAACTCTTAAATAAGATTAGAATAGTGAACCTAAAAAGAAAAAGAATCATCTTACAGTGTCACTTCTTTCAATTTTGACTATGCCTTCTGTAGGGTCCCCATGTGTGCTGGGGAAAATATCTACATCTTCTTCTAACTCGTCAAGAACATAAGTTGGCTTCTTTATAGTTGATCTTTCACGAAGCCGATCAGCAAAACTATTAACATTCTGCTATGATAGAATTTTCTCATAAGCAAGCAGAAATAACACCAGAAAACTTTTTGTATCAACCAACAAAAACTTAAGGGAACAAATAGTATATCAAACACTGTTAAACTTCTTCTACATTTGTCATCAATCAAGGAAATAAATTGAAATTTTAGGGAAAAAGCAACTTACAGTGTCAGTTGAATCACATTTCGTAGTGTTTTTTCTAGGTCTCCCTCGTTTCCTAGGGAGAACAACTGAATCGTTAGAATCATCTTTTCGCTTCCTTTGACGGGAGCTTCCAGGAAGACCTTCAACCAAGCCGCCCACATTCTGCTAAGATAGAATTTTCTCATAAGCATGCAGAAATATGTAACACAATATATAATACCAAGAAAAAAGTTAAGAACTTAAAATAGTATATCAAAGAATTCTAAACATCTTTTACATTTATCAACAACTTTACAGCAAAATATCATTAACTATCATTCACTGATTGAGCAATTCCCACAATGCCTTAAATCATATTAAAATTGCTAACACAAAAATGTGAACTAACTTACGGCATCAGTTCCATCAACTTTCACATTTTCTGCATATTTTCCATGTTCTGTATGGAAAATAACTTGATCTTCCTCGTCTGATTCATCAAAGTTATAGCGGGGTCTGCAACTCGATCTTTCACGAAGTTGAATCGAACGACTCATTTTGCTAAAAAATGTAGAATTTATGCATAATTAAGAGAGAACGTCAGAATAATTAATAGAATATTTAAAACAACTTGCTATCGAAAGAAAAATACATTTAATGCATCTTATCATACCAAAACCATGATTTTTCAAAAAGAAATCCTCAGAAACACATCATATTACTAAGTTGTTGCACATAAATTGGATTTTGTGTCTTTTTTAAGTTGAAAACGTTAAAAGTCATTTTTATTTCCTTTTCCATCAAAAGTAAGATTGTAGTTCATTCCTCTCGATAACGCAAGTGAAAAGAGGAGGGCAAAACAATAATGATAGGTCATTTACGTTAATATAATAAAAATAATAGAACACAGTAGCAGAAACAAGATAGATTCAGCATTTTGGTATCATATCCAGATCAATAAATACCAGGTTCAACCATTTCAACATCGTATCTCAACCCTTGTATGCATTTGAACTTTCTAAAAGGAAAAATTTGTTATTTTTTCTTGACAACTGAATGACATAAAAATTCTTAAAGAGAAAAGACAACAACAAATGCAGCTAGTGAAACTACAGATCTATCATAAATGCAAACAAAGAAAACAAAATACACCCTCCAGATAAATCATACACAGCTATATACACACAATGTGTACTCTTCACAAAGGTAAACAACTTAAAAATAAACTTCTTCATTTTAGATTCAGATAAAGCCTCACAAAGAAAAGCAACATAAAACAATTTTTTTTAAAAAAAAAAAAAAACCTTCTTCAGCTTAGATTCAGATAAAGCCTCAACTAGATCTGCATTCTCGACAATAATTAATAACCAAAAAGTGCCTAGGAGAAAATAAAACAGCACATGCACCCACTGATCAACCATAAATATACAAACACATATAACCAAATACACACACCTGATAAAATAATACACATACAGCTTAATCTACACCAAGTAAAACAATAAAAATCATCATTTCAACTTCAGATAAGCCCTGCAAAAAATGCTAAAACAAGACTGCTTACACAATTACACAGCATTTGAGACCACATACATTCATACATTCCCATAAAACAAAAAACAGCATCAACAAACAATCGAAACCAAGCAAACCAGAATGATTCAGATAAAACTAGGAAACAACAAAAGAATAAAATAAAAAACAATCACATCGGAAGACCATCAAGGTGTCCATTTGAGGATCCTTGGGAAACAAGTATGCTATCTGAGGTAACCTCATCAGAAGCCATGCACGGTTGATCAGTAGTGATGTTTTCAAGAACACAGAAAAATTCATAAACATCAATAACAGTGGTCTTGAAAAGTTACAAAGAATAATACAAACCAAAATTACGAGAGGAAGAAACAACTGAACCACGTGAGTGCAGTAGCTAAACTAACAGCAACCAGCTAGAATGGAAAGTGAATATCAACTGGTCAGAACTTCAGAATTTGGAAGAGAAAGAGATTTGAATACAAGAGGAGTTAGAGAAAGAAAGAGGCAAAGCAAGTTCACTTCTTAGTGAGAGCTTAGATGTAGTAGAAAGAGTGTAACATTGACGAGTTTAAATAGGCCGAGGCAGTCATTAGGTTATAATAAAAAACAATGTAATTATATATTAGTATCTTTTTTATATGTGAAAACATTTTTTACAGCTCATGAGTAATTTGGGTTTGGGAGAAGTGACTTTCTTCACGACACGTCAATATATTTATTTTGAAAATAATAAAATATATATACATATTAAAAAGTGTATGATAATTTTTAAAAGAGATAAATATGTTTTTATTTCTTAATTTTTAGTGAGAATTAAAATTAGTTTTTTTTTTAAATTTTGGTTAAATTTAGTTCTACAATTTTAGAAATATGTGAGTTTAATCTTTTTAACAAAATTTTATTAAATTCATTTGATGTTTTAATTGTATTTCATAATAACATTTGAGTTGTTTAGACTGTTTGACACTTTTTTTAATGTTAGATAGAAATATATTTAAAATTTTAAATAAACTTAACAAAATTGAGTTAAAATGACTAAATTCACATTATTCTAAATACGAAAGACTAAATTAATCTAAAGCTTAAAAGATTGACTAAATTTAATTTTTACTGAAAATTAAAGAACCAAAAATATATTTAATCATTCTAAACAATATGATAAGTTTATGATTATTATCGTGTAAATCCAAAACTTAAAATTATATCTATCAAAGTTGTCAAAATAAAAAATTATAAATTATTATCATAAAAAAGTATTATTGATTTATATATTAGATATTTTATTATTTTTAGCCTTAAAAAACATGTTTCCTTAAGAGAATTTTAACAGTTTAAAGTTAATTAATTATGTTCTTTCAATTTCTGATAAAATTTTGAATATTTTTTTTATTATTATTAGAATCTACCCAACAATAATTTTGATACTGTATTTTTTTCTGAAATTTTCACAAAAATTTGTTTTAAAGACACTAACTATTAAATTATATTTCTGATTACAAAACCATATATATTCATGCCATGAATAATATTAATATATACAACTGTTAAGGTGATAAAGTAAGAAATCTAGGAACATATTAGTTTATTAAATGTAACATTAATTATACAAATTAAACTTCTAAAACCAAGGTTTGTATTTGTTTTTTTATTAAAAGAAAACAATTGAAGTATATAAAAGATATCAAAAGAAAATGGACAAGTACATTATACTTTAAAAATAATACTAACAAGATATCGTATAGATCTTTGTTAAAAATTCATTATCAAAATATCTTTGAAAAAAAAAATTCACAGTTTTAAAATCATACAATAATGAAAATTAATTTAATCTTAAGAATAAAAGAAACATAAAATATAAATTAATACACATAATAAAAAGTATATTTAAGTATGTTGGTGTTACCTCATTGTTGTCTATAGATTATTATTTAATAAGTTACAGAAAGATAGGAAATAACTAACTGTTTCGCCGCCGAATTTTCTTGTCGATTTATAAACGATAAACACGTGTGTATTGGTTTTATCACTCACACGTACAAACCCTAATATATTCTCGACATCTTCAAACGACTTGACTAAACCCGACAAAAGATATTACTAGTTAGAAGCCGCAAATCCGACAAAATCTATTATTCGTTAGAAGCCACAAATCAGGAAATTACACTATGTTGGTAACAGTTGCATGTTCCCAAGATTACTAGGTTACTTGTAATTTTCATGTGATCTTACTGTAATGAAAAGCTTAATTTTAAAAATAATTAAATGCTTCATATTGAATTATAATAATTTTATTAAAGTAAAACTTTTAATTTTGGTAAGAAAATGAAAAATTATTAACAATATATTAGTGTATGAAATAATCACTTCCCTTATACTACAAAAACATTGAAAAGCATTAAGTGTTTTTTTTTCTGACATTTGAATTTCTTTTAATATAAAGATTAAATAAAAATTACTCTTTAAAATTATTTATGCACATACACGCACATAGGTTAATTAGATTTAAGTTTATGTATTTAAAAAATTCATATTCACTTTGTAGTATAAATTTACTATTTGTATGTCTCTTTTAAGAACAAGTTTTAAGATGTATATAATTTTCATACAGTGTAACAAGAATATTATCATTTCAAAATATATATATATATATATATATATATATATATATATATATATATTTGGTAAATAAGATTTATTAAAAAACAATTAGACTTGTTACAAAACATGACCTCATACGAAAAAAGAGAAGATTGTATTTGTTAATAAGTTCATGAATTCAAGTTATGAAGAATCATTTTATTAAGTTAAAACCTCTTTTTTCATGTTTTAATTTGTTTCAATATTGATTGTCTCAAGTTTGAATAATTCTGATAGACGAAAATCATTAATTGGAAGATAATAATTTCCTTATATATCCATTATGTGTTTCCTTCAACCGATATAATATATGAAATATTCTTATTAAAAAGTAAAGAAACACGAATACAAATAATTATTTCAAATGTCAAAGGCTCAATTCAAAATTTCAGTGATAAACTTCAATCTATATGATGTATAAATTTTAATGTTGTTTTCCAAATTCAAATATGATACACTGTAAAATGTATTAATTAATGAAATTGAGTTTACTGGCAACAAAATATCAAGTAAATTTAAGCTTTTTAAACTTAAGCTAGTAACATTTTGCTTTGAAAGATGTGATTACAATATTAAACTAACATAATTAAAGATTAACGAAATGTATGAAACATCAATACAAAGTGTTACAAGAAGCATATAACTACAATAAGATTATAATTTTTTTATGACTTTAAGCATGTAAATTTGATCAAGGTCTATATTAGATCAATAAGCACAATTTCTATCTGTATTGACACTTATAAATAAGAATGGTTTTGGACATAGGGTCCAGATCACAATCAAAATACTCATTTACACTTTTCTCTAAGTCTTCAAACGTATTTTTCGGTCTCTTTTACGAAGTTTTCCTATATCCTTAATATTTCAACTCCAGACCGCATGGGTGAGTATTTGTCAAAGACATTCTGACGCTTAAGTCAGTTATATGGTCAATCGATTATTACAATAAAGTCTTAAATTCACAGTAAATACAATCACTTACTTCTTTACTTTACCCTTGTATTTATAAGTTTTGGAAATGAGTTTTTAATTTAGAGTAAACCTAATCACAGTCCAAAACCTTATAAATGTACTATAAATATGTTCAATTTATAATGTGATCACCTAATAGATATTTGAGGGATCGATCACTCACTCTTTAGAGTGGTCATTCGATATGTAGAAAGTAAGCAATGATGGGAACGTTGAGCTTCAGTCACCTAGTACTTATCTAGAAATGTTAACCATCCCATTAATAGAAGATAAATTTAATAAAGGAAAACTTTCAACATTATTTCATGAAAAAACTTTTTGTTTACAAACTTCTATTTATGTGAATACAAAATTGTATAGAATTTAATTAGTATTTACTCTAGTGGCAGTTGTGTTGAAGTTTAATGGTAGCTATCAACTAACCCATTAAGAATTTGGCTAATTCATTTATGTATCTAACGATTAAATAGAGTATGTGATTTAGTATTTAAAATAAAAGAGATATTAAAATGGAGAATTCAAAACAACAAACTATAAATAAATTAAAAATCAATAAATAATATTAAATTATTGTTATTGAGTTGTTAATTCAAAAAGTTGACATCAGTGAAAAAATATTATTTAGTCTAATATAAAAAGTGTGGTTATGTAGATTATTACTATTTACTAACATAATTATAATTTTATCAATCAAAGTTAATAAACTGTACGTGTGTTAAAATTAAAATTGAGATAATAAGTATTACTGTGAAGACTAAGTTAATGTGAAGTTATTTCACCTTCACTCTTTTTCCCCCCTCACTCTCTCAGCATCTTCTCACTCTTCTTCTCCTTGGACCTCTTCCTGCTGTGGTTCTCGTGTTCTTCATATCGTTGTTTTTTTCACTGTAATCGGTGATCTTTTTGTCACGGCTGTTGTAGCCCTCCTGCTGTCACTGGCCGCCACCATTTACGTCCAACAAGGGTTGATCTTGTCCTTATGCGTGATAACGATGGAACCATTTTCTTTTATGGAAACTCAAAAACTGTTTGGAGGCCATTGGGTACGAGAAAAAATCAATCTTGGCTTTCTTGGTATTGTGCAGAGCGCTCTTGCTTTTATCTATGTATGGTGCAGAGCACCTCGTGGTATTGTGCAGAGCACCTTGGAGCCATTGGATAAGAGTGCTGCAAAACAGCTACAGATAAAACAGATCAAAAGTTTGTCTCGTATGCTGCAAAGAACCTTTTTTTTCCTTATAAATTCCAAATTTATCTGCGGAAAAACAATGAAATTTGAAGTCTAGGAATAATTAAATTCCTTTTTATTAATGCAATTTTTCGAGTGATTAGTTTCAAAACACTATTTTTAGAATATGATGCAATCAGGAGAACAATTATTTTTTCGCTACTATGATAAAATTAAATAAAATCAACCTTTCAAAGTAATTGTGTAAGCATTTTCTTAAACATTAAACCTATTATTTTGATGTTTTTAATAATATCATAATGACCGGTTACATTTTTGGTGATTCAATTAAGAATGTGCATTATTAGAAAGTATTTATTTTATATTGCAGTTAATATTCTTATAAATTAAAGATTTATACAATTTTTTAAATTCTATGAAGAAAGGTTATCAACGGATATAAAAGAGGATGCTCTATCCAATGATTTTTTGAAAAGTTAAATAGAGTGACATGGCATGACCAATTAATGAACATGCAAATATAGACGTGTCTCGTATAGAAAGAGAAGAAGTTTATATCCTCCAAACAAGAGAAAATAAATTTACTTTTTATGAGGGTTCTTTACTCCTCAAAGAGAGAAGACATGAAATTACTTTGGTTATATATATGATATAAAAAGTTGTACTTAATGTTTGAGGAATATTATATTATAATGTGTAATTAAATTATTATGTGGAGGTTTTGAATTAAGTTTGTTTGGTGTTGAGGAAGATTTGAAAGAAAAGAATAAAGAATGTGGAGAAGCATATATAAGAAGAGTTGGGAAAGGAAAAGGAAGAGAGCCGACATGAAATAAAGAGTGATCACGCGACCCAACTTGAAATAAAGAGTAATCTTCATTTGCTCTTTCCAAAATCAACCTATTTAATGCTTCACGCAACCCAACTTCAACAGATAATCAGATTATGTTCTCACCTTTTCTATTTCCCAATCAGATTCACTACTTTTATTGCATTTACTATTTCCAAAGTCAACCCTCAAACAACTAAATCAACATCAAATGTATTTTTCTACCTACCAAGTATGCTAAAGAATATCATTTAATAATATTTATTAAGTCTAATATCATTTAATAATATTTATTAAGTCTAATATTTTAAAATAGTCCATATATGTTTATTGAAATAAATATTTACATATTAACATAATATAATAAATATTCAGAGTTTAATTATATTATTATATTGTTGTTACGATAAGATATTATATTATTATTATTATTATTAGGTTTAATAATTAATTTATTTTTGGTGATTTTTTTCAAAAATAGGTCTTTTACTTTTTATTTCAATTGCAACTTTAACGGTGAAAAATTGAAGTAATAAGATTTTTATCATTAGTTTCGTACTAACATAGTTTATCGTAATTTTTATAATTTTTATAATTATTTATATTTTATATATTTTTTTAATATTTTTAAATAAAAATATTTTTTGTGGCAATAGTAATGTGATGTGGCACTCACAATGTGTCATTGTCATGTCCGGTGTCATTGTCATGTCACGTGTCATTGCATTAGTCTCAATTTAATTCCTATATTTTTATTTTGTTCTAATTTAGTCTTAATTTTATTTTTAAAATTAAACAATTTTATTCCTGCTCAAATTCAAACAAAATTTAATTTATATATAAATGTTATACAAATATTTTTATTAAAATTATATTTTTATTAAATATTTTTAATAAAATTAAGTTTATTTATATTTATATTTAGTTAATTATATAAATGTTAATTATGTTTTTTAAATATACCTATAATAATTAAAAAAACAGTCTGAATAACTCAGTGACGTAGAATTTCATTTTTTTAAAATAAACAATTGGAGAAAATTTTGTGAAAATTCTAAGCAATGTGAAAGATCATGGAAGAAGAAACTATATTTGATTATGGTTTTATGGCAAGTTTCTCTAATTTTTTATTTTAAAAAAATATTTTTCACATAATAATTTGTTGACTAAGTCACAATATGATCAAATAATTTTCACTTTGATATTTTTTAACATAGCACTTTGGTTTCTAAATATCAAGGCGAATTAAACATAAGTTTTTTATTTTATTTTAATTGTGAATCGAAACATAAACTTACTTTGATTCTAAAAAACAAATAAGTCTATTGTGAAATTTAAAAAAAAAATCCAGTATAATTGCCACATTATATTAAGTAACTTGAAAAATTAAAGTAAAATTTAATAGGATTCAAAAGAGGGAAATGCGAATCTAGAAACATAATTTTAAATGATTCAATGTGGAAAAACATTCCACCACGAGGGTTCTTTAAATAATGAAGAAACAAACAAAACAACGAACCCAAACAATATCAAAGATCTTTTTAAATATAACAATTAGAACGTGTAAATGAAAGAAGGAGAGAGAAACCAAGAGAGAGTTCAAGAAGAGAAATTAAGAAGAGAAATCAAGAGAGAAAAGATCGTGTTAATGTGTTTCAGTTTCATATATTATTTTCTTTCTTTTCGTATTTTCCTTACGTTCTCTTAAGTCATAAATAGGAATTACGATGGGAGTATGGATTTGTCTCTCCATATTAACCCGTCTTGTATTTCGCCTGTATTAAATGGGTTAAATTCCTTTCTCTAATATAAAAATTATCATCTACTTTTGTTAATGGTTGGCTCGTGTTTGAGAACCAATCCATATAAATAAAATCCTAAAAGTAAACTATACAAAATGATATAATAATAATAATCTTATTTTAACGTTTTAATTTTTTGTTACCTCTTATGCATATATTATTGACAATAAAGTTAAAATAAATTAAATAAAATATAATGTATATTAAACGCACATCAAATAATTTTGCAAAGTTAAGTCTGTGAAGAAAAAACATAAAAAAATAAATTATTATCTTAGTTATAAAAAAATATAACAATTAATCGATGTAACAAAAAAAGAGAAAATGAAGTCTGTAATCCTGTTCTTCGTTGTAATCGTAATTCAAACCTCATTTTCTTAGACCTATCTGTTTATTTTAGATATGAGTAACACGGTCACATGTTGTCTTTGTTCTTACTTCATTTTGTGCTTTCTATATATTATAGCCTTTCCAAACATCCAAGTCTCTCATGAGATGGTTCCTATAATTTATAAATAAATAAATAAAGAAAAGAAACCAACAAGTGGTGGAATTACTCTCATCTCATAAATATTTAATTGGAACTGCTTTCATAAATATTATACTTTTACTAATGATAGTTAGGTTATCTTACTTTTATGACTCATAACATAACGTCATCTTTTAATATAATCTTAATTAAGATTTAAATTCATCATAAATTTTTCATAACTTTAAACGAATCTCTATTAAATTTTTGTGGCTCTTTTATAGTTAGAATTTTTATATTTTTTTTATTGAATGTTAATATTTTTTTTAACTGTGTAACCGATATCTTACCCGTCATCTTACTTGATCTTACTCCTAAAGGTGTAAGGTAATATGATTTTAATATAAAATAATACTGTGGTTGATGTAAAACAATAAAAATATTTTATCTTTTTCAATGACGATGTAATGAATACAAATCATTATGTAATGGTGGTGATAAGAATAATTTCTTTATTATTTTAGATAATGACATGAAACTCGTTGAAAAACATGACGATTTCATTATTCAATATGTTTTTTATGAGATAAATAAAAGAAACTTGTTATTTTATATAAATCACATAGTTTTTTTTTTTATAATTACAAAACCTTATATTTCTATATACATAAAGATAAGTAAGCAAAATGGCAAGACAATATAACAATCACATCACTTAGTTAATAATTTTTTTTAATAAAAACTCAATTGAAAATAGACAATTTTGTGAAGAAATTAAAACTTAATTAAATATAAGTAATAGTATGTCATGTTTGCCAGTGTCATAAAGCTCATTTAAATATGTTATTACATTTTAACTTAAAATATTTATTATTATGAAATATTTCTTTGAAATGATTTTTTTTCTTAATAATTTTTATTACCATAACTCTTAAGTGTATTACAATGTTAGCATATTTCAATACAAAAGTTTACCCATGTCTTAAATTTATTGTTATGATAGTATACTTCAATGTAGAGGTCTTATAAGACATATGTCTTAAATTATGGAATATTTCTCTGAAACAAAAGTTGTTGTTAGGAAATAGAATAATGTTTATAAGAAGACATGCCAATGGATAAGGAGAGATATCCAAGGTTATTTACAAACATAATTATAAAGGAAGACATATTAAGCTAATTTGAATTTTGGAAGGAAGATCAGTTATCCTAGAGAAGAGAGTGGTTTGAATGGGAGAAAAATTTAGTGATTAACTTTTTGAATGAACTAAATGGGACAAGTTTATATACAATAAAGGAAGATGAGTGACAATCAAAGAATGAAACACAAGAATACAAAGTTTAATCGACTTACAGAAAATTAAATTTAAAAAACAATGTTCAAAGTGGTTATAGACATGATGTGTTGTGGAAAACTAAAACTAATTTGTTGGTAATTACGTTGATTATTATTTTGTGAAGGTTTGAAACTTTTTCTATTTATAATAACCCACCTACATTTATGATTTTTTAATTTAATAAAATCTATTTTTTATAATTCAAGGAACATTAATGTTTACATTCACAGAAACACTTGGTAAAATCTTTTTTAAAAAAGTTTAATGTACTTCTTGATTTGATGGAGTTTGTGTATAATCAGAGAAAGAAAAAAAGTGAGAAGGTGAAGACGACAAAATTAAGGTTTTTAAAAAGATAAATAAAGTTAAATGGTAAAAGTTAAAATTTTTTAACTTCAAATGTTTTTGGAATAAGAAAAAATCTGAGAAGGTGTAAGAAGCAATTGGGGTGGTGGAGAGAGTAACTCTCGGTTTCTTTACTTCCTTCTGGTATTGTAGTTTCAACTCTTTTAATCCATATCCTCTCTCAGGCCCATAAATTCTAGAATGAAGTAGTCTTATGTTATATTTGTTTCTATAAATCTTGATAAAATCACATAATACTTCATCTTCTCTACATTTGGCTAAGCTATGCATGTCCATGTGAGTACAGAAAAAAAATAAAAGATGCTGAATACAATAAATCTTGAGTTATCAAACACTACTTGTATAATGAGCAGGTAGTTATATAATCAAACAATAAAAAAATATGCCGACATAAATAAATTATATGATTGGAAGTCTTCCAAAAAAATTAACATAGCATGGAAAATTATTAACTATTATTTGTTAAATTACCATAACAAATAACTAGAAAGAAATAAAAATAAATTCAAGAAAAATGAATAAAGAGTGTTCAAATAAAAAAGAAAAAGGGGTTGGATATTAATCAATATGTTAATATTAATATGCACTTTCTATACTATCAATAACATATTTATTGTGTACGATAAATCTGTTAATTTTTCAATAATTTCTTTTGTCATATGCATATTATATTAAAATTTTTCAAAAACGACATGATTCATGCGTGAATCTGATAAAGTGATAGTAGAATCTGTCTTAGATGTATTGTAATGACAAAAATTTGGTGGTTCATAAAAATCACAATTCTAATTAATATCAACATTACTGTCTTAAAGCAATTCCATTGTCAAGTGCTGTGTAATGGCAAACTAAGACACTATCCATGTAAAAAGGAATGATTGCTAGGTTTTAAAGAAGCACAACATATAACAATAACCAATAAGTAAATTCTGCAGTAACAGTCATTTTGATATATTACATTAAGGCGCAGTAACAGTAAATTCTGCACTAAATTCCTAGACAATACAAAAACACAGAGAGTCCAACTCAAATCCAAATGGGTTCAAACAAGATCAGAGGACAAACAGAACAAAAGGAGAACTAAGAAAAGTTGGTTTAGGTTCATGAAAATCGAAGTAGTTACGATTTGTAGTTTTTCTTGTCATTAATTTCTCTTAGACTACAAGATTTATGAATAATGGAGCTCAATAAATTATGAATAATGGAGCTCTATAAATAAGATGAGAGGCAAGTTGCATTTTTATCATAAAAAAACGTGTTTAAAGCACAAGAAAAAAATGGAGAAAATAGCAAAAAAGACAGTCAATTTAAGAAGAGAAACTAGTGATTAATTTATATACTAATATATAAACTAAAAATTAATGATAATTAAAATAGGTTATAATTATAATATTAATAATATTAATTATCAAGATTTTGATCATGAACAAATTGCATACTATCAAATTATCGAATCTTGATTTGTATATCCTGTTTAAAAGGTTGAATTCTATAATTAATATACTTTTTAT
The DNA here is from genome assembly GCF_029865625.1 of Vigna umbellata. Classification (NCBI taxonomy): domain Eukaryota; kingdom Viridiplantae; phylum Streptophyta; class Magnoliopsida; order Fabales; family Fabaceae; genus Vigna; species Vigna umbellata. The sequence goes on along the minus strand of NC_142165.1, from coordinate 21,110,913 downwards.
TATTGCTAAAAAGAAATACAATAAGGAAGAGTACTTTAAACAACTTGAAATGTAAAAAATGTGACACCTTCGCAGCCATTGAAAAAGTAATGACAAATTTCTCTCTGAATAAAATATGCGAAAGTCAAGCTCAATTAATTTAGATTAGAATAGGATTTTGGTGGTTTTGATCTTGAAGAAACGATACAGTTTTGATCTTGAAGAAACGATACAGGGCTTATAAATTTGTTGTGGTTTCAACATTATATTGGTTCTCATGTATTTTAATTCGGTGCTTCCCATTATATTAATGCATTTATCTTAACATGCTAAAGACCATTATAACAACTAATACAAAATATATTTTGATGTATATTTTGATATATATATTTTGTATGCTACATATCATTTTGGTTAATAAATTAGATTGATTGAAAAACCAATTACACCGATCATCTAGATTGATTCGCATATGGATCAGTACATCCTTGAGTTAATTACTCTGATAAATCACTCTTGAGTCTTGGATCGATCACTTGGTCGATTAGATTGGTCTATCATCCAGACTAACAAGTAAATTGATCAGTAAACCTTTAGGCTGATATCCATATTGACAGGATGACTGACCGGTTGTAGAATAAAGGTCAAATTAACACTTAGTCAATAATAACTACAAATCAACCAACCGACTATTGTAGATTAAGGTATGATTGAATCGTGATTAAACCAATTAAAAGGTAAAAACTCATAACAACTACTTTAAATGAAGGTATAACGTATGATTGTTTATACACACGCATCATTGCATTTAATACTTTTCTAATCGACCACCTACTAACTTTAATACCTTCTGCAAGTACCATTCAAGCAGTGTTGGATGAACATGAGACCTTGGAGATCAAACGTACAAGAGGTAGGAGCGACACACAACAAAATGTTCGGGAATTGGTAGTACTCTACCAACCCATATTGAAACATTTTGGTGTCCACCGTGGGACCAAACAATCATTTCTTTTAATCTTATGGTAACTACAAGGAACAAGACGAGAAATATAGTAGTGAAAGATATCAGCGAGCAGCATATCGACCATTTGGTCGACCATTTGGCCTCAACCTCTTGGCCTCAATTTCTTTGTCAAAATTTCAATCTTGACATTTTGGCTTCGGCATTCGATCTCACCCATTCATCCTCGATCAATCAGCTTGTTCAGTCATTCGACCTCAACCACTCGGTCTCAACCTCGACTTTGTCATTCGACCTCAATCATTTGGTCTTAGCCATTCGACTAGTCAACCTCAACCTTTCAAGCTCGATTTCTCTATCGAGTTTTCAGTCTTGACATTTCGATTAGTTTAGCCATTCAGCCTCAATAAGTCAGCCTCTTCCTGTCGGCTTGTCCAACTGTTCAGCCTCAACCATTCATCTCTGTCAGTTGGCCTCAACCTCTTGGCCTTATATTCTTTTTCGAATTTTCAATCTTAACATTTCAATTCGGCCACTTAGCCTCAACAATTCGACCTCAATCACTCGACCTCGATTTCTATGTTGACTTTTCAGTCTTCACATTTCGACTCAGCCATTCAACCTCAATCATTTGGCCTCAATCATTCGAATTCGACCATTTAGCTCGGTCATTCAGCCTCAACCTCTCGACCTTGATTTTTATGTCGACCTTTTAGTCTTGAGCTTTTGGCTCATCTATTCGACCTCAACCTCTCGATCTCGTTTTCTCTGTCGATTTTTCAATATTCACATGTCGCTCTATTAAGCCATTCGGCTCAACCTCTTGGCCACGATTTTTGTATTGACTTTTCAATCTTGACGCCTCGACTCGACAATCGGCCTCAACCTTTAGGCCTCAATTTCTCTCTTGACTTTTCAGTATTAACATTTTGGCTTGACCTTTCAACCTTAACCTTTTGGCCACGATTTCTCTGTTGACTTTTCAATCTCGACATTTCGGCTCAACCATTCAACCTCAACCATTCGACCTTAATCAGTCAGCTTGTTCAGCCATTCGGCCTCAACCATTCAGACTTAATCATTCGACTCGATCATTCAGCCTTAACCGTTCAACTTGAATTTCCTTGTCGACTTTTCAGTGTTGGCATTTCGGACATTTGACCTGAATTTCTTTGTCAACTTTTCAGTCCAAGCATTTCAGACTCAACCATTCAGTTTGGCCATTCAGCCTCAACCATTATTTGTGTAAGGGTGAGTTCTAACCAAGGAACCCCTCTCGAAAACTCTATTGTGTAAGACCGAGTTTCAACAAAGGAACCCCTTCCAAAAACTCAATTGGGTAAGGACAAGTTCCAACTAATGAACCATTTTTTATCAAACTAAAACATTTGGGTAAGGACAAGTTCCAACCAAGGAAACCCTCTTGAAAACTCCATCGACTAAGGATTAGTTCCAACAAAGGAACTCCTTCAGATCGAACTACAAACATTCTGGCATACACGAGCATCAAGTACTTCTTTTCTTATCAAACCCCTTAGTCCCTTCAGTTACAGGTACTCAGGTTTTAGGGCAGGGTATGGTATATACCTTTTTTATTAATAAGTCAAGCTGACTAACGAATTGACCAGACCGATCACTAAGACCGACTGGTAGAGCCTTAGGCCAATCACATTGACGATCACCCATACCGATTAGCAGACCGACCAATACACTCTTGGGCCGATCACCGTGGACGATCATCCATACTGATAACATGATCAACCGACACTAGTATAAAAATATTGTATAACGTCGTTGTTTTTCGGCCTTTCACGTCGAATTTGAGATCGACGTCATATCGGGAGACGTTAAATTGACGTTGAACATAGAATAATTCGACGTTAATCAAATTAGCGTCGAATTTTTTCAATATTCGATGTTAGTCAAATTTTTTTTGTTTTTTAGTTAATAGTAATCCTTTTTTACAACTCTACGAGACTTAAAAAGTAGAAAAATAACAAATTTCAGTTTTTGATATTTTATAAAGCATGAATTATGAACGTGTAGTCTAGTATCAACAACAAACAATAATAACAAACAATAACAAACAACAGTTCAATCAAACAACAACAACAACAAACAGGTTCAACCAAACAAAAACAACAAACAAGTTAAAAAAAAACAAGTTCAACCAAACAAAAACAACAAACAAGTTAAAAAAAAAACAAGTTCAACAAATAAGTTCTTCAAAACGAAAACGAAAACTAACCTTCAAAAGTGGGTTCATCGAAATAAACCATTGCCACCAGTGAGAGAGAAAACAGAATGCGCCTATGAAGGACAAAAACACGAAAATAATCGGTCAAAACAAACGAAAATCATACCTAGAGTAGTTAATTAACATGCATGAGTAACAAATGAAAGAAATATTACATGTGATGGTCGTCAAACTTCGTTCCAAAAAAGTTTGAGCAGACAAGAGAGTATTGCGCGCTAAGATAAAGTGAATAAATTTTCAATCTCCTGTTCAAATTTTTATTGAATTCACTAACCTTTTAATGTCTAACGCTGGAGCATTCAACGTTTTATATTCTTTTGACGTCTAATTCTAGGACCACTCGGTCAGCCAAAGGACCGGGCGACTAACCATCCAGTGAGAAAACAATCGACCAATCTGAAAATTATTCTGAGTAATAATAACCATCAATGGAAAGTTAATGAAAATAATTGTCATTTATTGACAATTAACAGGAATAATGCTAGTTAGTGGTTATTAATGAGTCAAACATAATGGTAAACTCATTATAATAATTTATAAATATTTGTCTAACAGAGAAAAGGCAGGTAATTTGAACTCTAATTACTAGTCTTTATTACAAGATTATTACGCAAGTCACTTAATTTGAGCGTCGGTCTTTTGTAGGCACCCTCGACCGGAGCTAAGACAAGGAGAAGAGAGAGAACAATGCAATTAGATGATCGAGCGAACAACTTTGAATACTTTGGATTAGGATTAGGGATCTCAGTCCTACTTAAATAATATATATAAACATATATATATATATATAAAACATATATATATATATATATATATTTACCAAATTTGATATTGATGACAGATTTCAATATGCCACATCTGAATTAAAGTTCTTACACATAACAAAGATCGATTAATTAACAGAATTCGAAGTTGAATGACGAAAGGCACTAAACAATTATAGGAAAAACAACCCATGACCTAAACAAGGATACCTGACCTAGAAACAAAATAAAATAGCAAGACAGAACACAAACTTGTGATCATTCATGGTATCTCCTATGATCCCAATTTCATATTCTAGCCAACCTGGCCAATGATTTCGTCCACTACCATTGTCCCTTAGCACATCCAACCATTGTCCCTTAGCACATCCAACTCTCGCTTGGCACTTGGTTAAGCAGTTTCTCTCACCTCAACTTGGTCGGTTGTATCATCCAACCTTTTCACCATTTGTTTCCTCCTTACATAAACCTTAGTCACCTTAGGCTTGGTCATTTCATTGACTAACTTCTCATCATGTTTTTCCTCCTTCTTCTCTTCAATAGGAACAGTGACAGTGGGTACTGTGTGTGGTGTGTTGACTCCAGATGGCTCACCATCCCCAGTTGCATCAGACTTGATAGAACATTTAAACTGAGTTTTCCCTAATTCCTTTTTCAGTAAACGAACCTTCAACTCAGGGTAACTTGGAGCACTCAATTTTTTACCATAATCTCCAACAGCTTCAATCATTTTCTTGAAGCTTTTAGAGCGTGCAGCATTAAATGGAATTCCATTTTCACGGAAGAATTTGACAATGCTAACCCTTACCTTCTTAGCACAAGCATCTCTTCTACTGGTTTGTTGGTTTTCATAAGCTCTCCTAAGTTTGAGCCTGATTTCGGGTGGAATTTTTTGGCAAGAATTAACATCACCCTTCAGCCCCATTTGATGTTCTTTCGCTCTTGTTATTCCCCCGGTTGTTGTTTCCAGACAAAAGTCACATGTGACAACACTCTTGTTGTTGACATCTCTCAAAGAATTCCATTCCCAAGCCATATCAAGGTGCCGGCCACCTTTAGACTTTGCGATTGATGATGCAGCCTTTCCAAACATTAATGGTTTTCTTAGTGGCTGAGAGAAAAACACACATAAGAGTCAGAAAACAGAAAGACTAAGAATAAATAATAAAGAGCCAAAAGTAAATGGAACAAGAAAGGAAGCACACAAAATGCTCTAATTCTCATGAAAAAAACACCTAATAGAAATTAACTTACACCATCACTTCTATCAGTTTTCTCAATTTTTTCTTCAGCTTTCCCATCGGCTATCGCCAAAAGTTCAGAAATTGGCTCCTTCGTGACCTGATTTAGCTTGCTGCCATCGGATCTTTCACCACGCCCCTCCATAATGCCACGTATCTTTTGCTTAAAAAATAGAATTGTAAAGTTCTTCAAAATTTATCAAAATCATATCAAAGTTTGACTAGAAGTTGAAAAAATAAAATAGCACGAATTGTCAGTGACTGAACATTGATCACAGTGCCATAATGCAGAAAATGCAAACACCGTTTAGGGAAAATACGACAAGGAAAACGTGTGACCTAAATCAAATTAAAATTGTCAGTGAAGAAAACGGAAAAGAATTAACTTACAGTATCAATTCCATCTTTTTCCTTAATTTTCTTTTGATGTTTCTTAGGTTTTGCGAGCAAAATATTTGAATCAGCTTTTGAATCTTCAGTATGAAGGGGTCTCTTCGATCCTGCACTGCTCATGTTCTGCCAAAGAGATTTCGTAAGCTAGAAGAACGAACATCACATGAATTCGTAACCAAAGTACACCACACAGAAACCACAATTCATCAAAGGAATTTACAACTCTGGCTAGTTAACTATAATATAAGCTTAATTATAATCTTAAGCACAGGGATCAAGTCCCAGAGATCAAATCATTACCCTATAGCGTTTATGTTCTCAACAAAAGAACAATTTTAAGAGATAAACCAACAAGCTAGAAACATTTTTAAACTGAATAAATGCAGATCCTGGACTGCTTCTGTATTCCTTAAATGCATCCTAGGTATGCAGTGCTGTTGTCAGAAACAAATTTTGAGAATAGAGACAACAATTCACCGAAAAAAAAAAATGCTGTCATTGGAGAATCAATGTGTGGTTTAAAAATTAGTTCAGTCTAGTGAGAACCAAAAACCAAAATTTATGTTTTATAATGACTCAGGTAAACGTGGATTAATAGTGTATGAATCTTGATAAATGTCTAAGACCCTTTGAAAGGACCAATTATACACACATCAGAATAACACATTATTAGATACACATACACCAATCACTTAATTCACAAACGTAAATAGTCAAACAAAACGAAATTTTCACTTCAATTTCAGATAAACCCTAACAAAAAGAAATCTAAAACAAAACGGCTGACGCAAATAAACAGCATTGACTACGTACGTTCCTACAATCACAGAAAACCAAGCAACAACCTCAACAAAACAGTCAAAACCTTTGAAAACAAGCAAAACATGAGGATTCATAAAAAACTACGTAAGGATGCATCTATGCATCCATAATAACACCATCAGGGTGCCAATTAGATGGTAATCAAGCATGGTGTCCGGTGAATGCTTCCATGTTCAGGTTTCGAGAACGAGAAAACCGAATCAGAATCCATACACCGTTTACGTTATCGTACTTTGAACAACACAAGAATTTGTGAAGTCGTATAGCAACATTGGTTTTATAAACTAAAACAGAAGATCATTATTTTGAAGTAGAAAAAACCGTACTGCAGAGAAGAAAAGTAAACTGTAGAGAGCGAGAAGGGTGTGAAGTGAAAATGGTGGTGCCAGCCAGAGAGAGCTTGGAATTTGGAGAAGGTGACGAAGAAAAGAAGAAAGGAAAAAAACTAGACAAAGAAAAAGTGCAGAGTGAGAGGTTTTGTATTAGAAACAGTGACAAGATGTGACTGCTCCAAGCACAATTAGTTCATATTTATATGCAAAATATTAATTAAGGTCCTATGAGTCAACATAATTATTTTTAATAGTTGTCATAAATTTTCAGTTTAAAACCTGGAACTTTAAATTGATATCATAAACTTTCCTTGTAATGGCTAGGGCATGTGTTTTTTTCAGACACAATGAAGTTTCTATCTGTCACCGACCACGTAATTTGTGGGATGATACAGAAAAAGTTAATGTATTTTGAATTTCTTTTTTTTTTTTGCTTTTTAATCGTTTGTTATTTTACTTAATCGTAAATTTAATTTCGAAATTATGTTCAAAATGAAAATATGCCTTGATATTATTATTCTTTTTTCTAAGTTAATATAATTAGTGCTTTATTTTTTTAATCATTTGCTATTTTACTCTAGGAATTTATTTGTGCAAATTAAACAGGAGAGCTTCGAATTGGGTTGAAAGTTGAAAATGCATTTAATTTTTCAGCAAGTTTTCATTGAGCTTAATTGTTCAAATTTAGCTCAAAAAATAATAAATTCTCAAGTCTTCAAGCAGATTTCTGCTAAGCTAATTTTGCAACTTAATAATTTACGCAGTAAACTCAAGCTGGATCTATAATTCGTGGAAGACATAAAATTTATACATTGGGAAGTGATTTTGGAAGTAATTAAATTAATTAAGTTTATCATTATTGCTTTTATAGCACATGTAACAACACCTCAAGAAGGCTTTGTGAATATTATATGTTGTAAAAATTAGTTTTATTGAAGAACTAGTTGATTAATAACTGAAGTGATTTGGAATAAGCATGTTCATTTATTACCTACACTATATAAAGCCTCCCTAGTATTCAACTGTAATAACCGCTTAATAACTCATACCCAATTAACTTTAAAAACATAGTAAATGAGTGAGTCCAAATAATCCTATTTTTGAGCATGGATTAACTCAGTTGAATGTCTACTTCTATAAACTTGACAAACTTCTTTAATTCATTTGAGTTTGCAAAATTTCACACGCAAAATGCTTTAACTTTCAAATCCAAACTGAAATGCATCCTCAAAAAAAGCCGAAAATGGGGGCACTACTAAAAGTTGTGTAAATAACCCACCATGTGTTCTGTAGGTTCAATATACACACATATCTATGGGTAGGCAAATAGAACTGAACTGCACTGTACTACTAAAATCTGTATTGAACTAAAAACTAATTTGTCTAAACTTAACTGAGTTGTAAAACAATTCAGACAAACTGAACTGAACTGAACTGCTTTTTGGTTTATCAAACTGGACTGAACTGAACTATACTAAATTGTACTAAACTACAATATAAATTAAACTGAACTACTAACTATACTAATTTTAGACTGAATTGTATTAATTTTAAACTGAATTGTACTACTTTTTAAACTGAATAGTATAACAATAAAAGTTCTTTTTAATTGAAATTTATTTTAATATTTATTTTATTTTATTCATAAGTGTCTTACAAATTAACTTTTTAATTATTTGATATTATTATTTTCTATTTTATTTATATTTCTTTTATTATTATATGTGTATGGAAATTATTTTATTATTTTTTTATATTTATTTTGTCTTGAATTTATTTGTGCAAATTAAACAGGAGAGCTTCGAATTGGGTTGAAAGTTGAAAATGCATTTAATTTTTCAGCAAGTTTTCATTGAGCTTGTTCAAATTTAGCTCATAATAAATAATAAAATCTCAAGTCTTCAAGCAGATTTTTGCTAAGCTAATTTTGCAACTTAATAATTTACGCAGTAAACTCAAGCTGGATCTATAATTCCTGGAAGACATAAAATTTATACATTGGAAAGTGATTTTGGAAGTAATTAAATTAATTAAGTTTATCATTATTGCATTTATAGCACATGTAACAACACCCTCAAGAAGGCTTTGTGAATATTATATGTTATAAAAATTAGTTTTATTGAAGAACTAGTTGATTAATTACTAAAGTGATTTAGGAATAAGCATGTTCATTTATTACCTACACCATATAAAGCCTCCCTAGCTAGCATTTGACTGTAATAACCGCTTAATAACTCATACCCAATTAACTTTAAAAGCATAGTAAATGAGTGAGTCCAAATAACCCTATTTTTGGGCATGGATTAACTCAGTTGAATGTCTACTTCTATAAACTTGACAAACTTCTTTAATTTATTGGAGTTTGCAAAATTTCACACGCAAAATGCTTAACTTTCAAATCCAAACTGAAATGCATCCTTAAAAGAAGCCAAAAATGGGGGCACTTTTAAAAGTTGTGTAAATAACCCACCATGTAACAGCTGCATGTTCTGAATTGTGAGGCCTAGTTTAGTTGGATCAATGTTAGCATGCTCAAGTTACTATTCCTCTTGTTAAAGTCTCACAAATATCTAAGTGAGTTTATGTCTAACACAACTTTATAAAATCATTTTGAAAATTAAGATTTGTATTTATACACTATAAATTTGATCATATAATGTGGGATCTTCAACATATTTTCTCACATCAAGAAATGAACAACTTGGGTGTGAAATTAAATACTTAGAGATAATTCAATCGAAGCCTAATTATGAGTGTCATAACAATCCTATGAATGGTAATAAAATAGGCTATGATACCATTTTAGTTAATCAGTATATGCATAATTCAACTTTACAAAATTAACTTTTACGATGAAGTTTGCAACATCTAAATTTAGCATACTTACACTACTAACTAAAATATTTTAAATTAGGTATTAAGAAATACCAAATACATAAGCATATAATATGTATTTACACTCCTCCTTGAAACTCGGTAAATTTCTTAAAATATATAATTTTTTCAACAAATGAAGGATCTATACAATACAAAAAATATATACTTATACAATACTATCACTTAGTCAACACTCTCACTACCTACACCATATAAAGCCTCCTTAGCATTTGACTTTAATAACTCATACCCAATTAACTTTAAAAGCATAGTAAATGAGTGAGTCCAAATAACCCTATTTTTGGGCATGGATTAACTCAGTTGAATGTCTACTTCTATAAACTTGACAAACTTCTTTAATTCATTGGAGTTTGAAAAATTTCACATGCAAAATGCTTAACTTTCAAATCCAAACTTAAATGCATCCTTAAAAGAAGCCGAAAATGGGAGTACTTTTAAAACTTGTGTAAATAACCCACCATATAACAACTGTATGTTCTGAATTGTGAGGCCTCGTTTAGTTGGATCAATGTTAGCATGCTCAAGTTACTATTCCTCTTGTTAAAGTCTCACAAAATTACCAAGTGAGTTTATGTCTAACACAACTTTATAAAATCATTTTGAAAATTAAGATTTGTATTTATAAACTATAAATTTGATCATATAATGTGGGATCTTCAACATATTTTCTCACATCAAGAGAATGCTAATAGAATACGCTCTGATACCATCTTAGTTAATGAGTATATACATAATTCAACTTTACAAAATTGACTTTTACGATGAAGTTTGCAACATTTAAATTTAGCATACTTACACTACTAACTAAAATATTTTAAATTAGGTATTAAGAAATAACAAATACATAAGCATATAATATGTATTTACACTCCTCCTTGAAACTCGATAAATTTCTTAGAATATATAATTTTTTCAACAAATGAAGGATCTATACAATACAAAAAATATATACTTATACAATACTATCACTTATTCAACACTCTCACTACCTCTCAACCCTCTTAGTTACACTATCATTTGCTCACGTATAACATACGATCATCACAAGCGGATAAACTACAAAACAACATAGAAGATAGGATAAGCTATTGTAATTAAATCATACTATTATTCCTAAATACTAAGTAAAAGTAAATCATACATATTGTCACAATTCACACATCACATTCAATAACTAAAGTCTAAAGAATATCACAACTACAAAAGCCCATATGGCTCTTTCATACACCATCATACATTTGAGACGACCTTCAAAAAACTTAGTGTATTGAGTAGAATCTAAGAATATGCACATGTCATATTCACCCTTGCTACTCAAGGGTTATAACTATCTCATGATAAGGTCACATCTCCTACCAAAGAGTATGAAAGGGTAATCACCCATATGTAATATTTGATATTCGTTGTCAAATCTATCAATGAGGACTTTCTTCAACTCTCACTCTAAGTATTTTCCTTTACATGGGTCTAATACTTAGTAGGGTTAAGATAGTATCACTTCGAACTTTGATGTCAATACACTCCAGACATAATCAACTATAGTAGTATTCTCACCTTAGGAATCATTACCCTCTCATTTCACATATCAAACCAAAGTACACTTAATTCAAAATACATACAACATGAACACCTTCCATACTTTTTTCTTTGCACATATAATTCATTCGTTTTTAGCTAATACACATGAAAGCGATAAAATAAGTTTGCATACATAAAACAGGGCAACATATAACAAATATTTCTCAACGCTTAGTGTCAGAAACACTTGGAACCCTTGGACTTAAACTCCTAAGAAGCGCCCAACGGTAAGTCCCCAACGGCAAAACCCTCTGATGCTCTCTATGAAGGGAGTGCTTAAAGCTCATAACATGGTGTCCAATGCACTAGACCACTAAAGCTCACCATCTAGGGAAAGCCCATCGGTTTTGGAGTGGAGCCTGACATTACCTCTACTCTAGCTCATTAACTTTGGATTTTAAGTTAGCGTCCAACGATACAACCATGTTTCCTAATGTTGCATCAGAAGACAAATTTTTGATTTCTCTATACTAGGTAGTCCAATCAAGATGATTTCATCTTTCCTTTCGTGTAAAACATCATATTATGGTTTAAAATTTATCATCAATCAAAGTAAATTGAATATCCTATAATAAAATCTATATCACAAATTCATCAATTCACTCAATTCATTTACAAAATCAGTTCTACATTCAATCACAGTCTATCGATTCAATTTATATGCAAAACTTAATACTTCACAAATCATATATTTCACGGTTCAAATATAAACAATAGCGACAAGCTTTTCTTTCTGATAACAGTTGAATTTACTGTTATATGTGATGCAATTTTGATACTAAATTAACCCTTTTTTACTTTGAAGTTTGCTTAAACTCTTGTTTTTAGTTTATTTTTGTGAATAAGAGAGTTGAGGTTATACTTGATGATTTTATCACTAAAGTCCCTTGATTTTGTAGGTTATTGGAATGAATTGGAAGATGAGTTGAAGTATCAAGGAGTTGGAATTAGGGATGGCAACGAGTCGGATCGGGCACGGGTAGTGCCTACCCGCAACCCGACCCGCCGGATAAAATCGTACCCGCTACCTGACCCGCTACCCGTCGGGTACCTGTTTAAAAAATACCCGCGGGTATTTTAAAACCCACAGGTACCCGCAAAAAAAAATATTTAATACATTTTAAAAATAAAATTTAAATAAAAATACAAATATATATATATATATATATAATATAAATTAAATTAAATGTAAATTAAAATTTAATTTTAATTAAATTTAAACTAATAAAATATTATTTTATTTGATTTTTAATTAAATTTAATTAAAAAATATATAAATTATTTATTTTTTAATTTTTTGCGGGTAACGGGTACCCGCAAGGCGGGTAGTATACTACCCGTACCCGACCCGTTTAGAAGCGGGTATTAAAATACTCGGTACCCATTACCCGCGGGTAGTAAATATCTGCGGATAGTTACAACCCGCCGCGAATTTTACCCGCGGGTACCCGTGTCCACGGGTAAAATTGCCATCCCTAGTTGGAACCTAGGAAGGACAGAAAAAGCACCAGAAGAAAAGGTTACATAAGGTCGCAGGGCGCCTGGTTGCCCTTTTTTAGGACCCTCAACGCCAAGTAGCTCGAACTAGCACATGCTTGCCCTCTGAGGGTCGCTGAGCACCAGACTCCACAAACCGCAGGACGCCTGGTTGCCCCTTTTCAGAGCCCTGAGCACCACTCCTCTCACAAGCTCGCCTGGTTGCCTTAAGTAGGGGCGTTGAGCGCCAGCGTGTTGGGCTTATGGGCAAATTTTGGATCTATTTAAGGACTTGCACGCTCTAGGGTTCACATCTTTGGACGACTAAAGCACAGAAACACTATTTTCGAACCTTTGGAGGGAGATTGGGCATGCAGGAGCTTTCCTTCTCACTTTCTAGGGTTTCCATTCATTCATTCTTTCATTGTACACCAAGGTTCTCCATGACAATGGAGAACTAAACTCATTTGTTGTTGGGGATGATGTAACCTCTAAACTTTCATGTATTTGAACATGTTTTAAATATTTTATGCATCTTTCATTGAATGTAAGTGATTTTCTCCTATTCTTAATACTTGTCTTGTTTTGGTCATTCATGACTTGATGTTTGGTTTGTTTGAGTATTGGGAAATATCTTATGAATCATGATCCGGAGGATTTCACCCAAAGGGAATATTGCCTAGGGATAGGGATAAGACGTTTGGTTGTCTTAAGTTTCTTTTTTTAATGCGGATTTGGTTATTAGGGATTCAAGGGATTGAGGTCTAATAATTAAGACTAGGCTTTTTACGCCGAGGGATCGGGTTCTAAGTAATTTCGTAAGTGACATTAACTTTCCAATGAAGACTATGAGTTCTAATAACATGAAAGTGAAGTAGGTGAAGTCTAACCCCAACAACATCATCATCTCATAATCAATATCATTAATTCATTCTTGCTTTTAGTTCCAAAAGATCAAGATTTTACATTCAAGTTTAGGTTTACTTTTATTGCATTTTACCCTTAATCATTGGAATCATTCTTTAGTCTTAATTGGTTAAAGTATTACACAATTGTTTAATAACACGAGTCTCTTGGGAATCGATACTTGGTCTTACCATTTTATATTACTTGATACGATTTGGTACACTTGTCAATGAGTTAACACTTTCCTAAATAGACGCTTCGAACTAAAAGAATACCTCACACAGGTTACTCTACTTGTATATAGAAAACTCTAATAAAAAATCATAAATACCTTAGCAATCCTAACCGAACAAAGATTCATCTTGAGCCCTTAAATGTCATATGCAAGGCCAAAACAACCTAAAAGTAACAAATTCCTATAAAGACGAAAAAGAAAGGCAAAAGATGGACTTATTCTATTCAAGATTTTGATTGGGTAGAACCTTAACGCTAAATTCTATGGCATACTTCTATCTTCAAAGAGATATAGAATGGAGTCAAAGATATAAAAAACTGAAAAAAAGTTTTACAAATACAATGATTCTTAATTATAAAATGAAACTTGACTAATAACAAATTTTATTTATAGTTTGATTTTTAATAATAAAATAATCGAGTATCATATTTTAAAACCACGATTACTCTTAACTATTTTCTAAATTCTTACCAAGTCTGTACTTCAATTATATATTATAATTTTATTTTATTTCTAATTAATACGAGAATTCCAATCAGATTTTGAAATATTAAAAGGTTATTGAATTTTTTTTATGAAATAAATAATGAAATCCAAAAAAAAAGTGTTATACTTCAATATTGTGTGTAAAATCTAATTGGATTATTAAAAGTTAGAAAAACAATATATTAAATTAAATTAAATCTTTTGTATGTAAAAGTATAAACAATATTAAAAAGGAGGTGAATTCGTGTTTTAAAAACACACTCTTGAAATACTAATATATCTTAGAAAACTTATCTTTAATATTTTAAATTAGAAAATTTGGACTTATAATGAAAAAAGAATTATATTAAAAGATAATAAGACATAAGGGAAAAAAAATTCACAATAAATTTTTAAATCTGTTTGAATATAATCTATTCTACACTTGACTATAATCACTTTTACTTAGAAAGAGATTATTTTCACTTGATAATTTAAATAATAACCATATTTTATATGTGAAATATGTAATCATAAAAAAAAGTTATTTGATACTATTTGATAAACTTAGATGTAAAATAGTTACAAAAGAAGTAAACTTTTGTATTTGAAAAAAAAAAGTAATAAAAAATAGTGTTAAATGAATGTAATAAGATTTTGAGTGAAAATATATCCAATTACAATATATATGAACGAATCCTTTTAAACACTTCTCAAGCACTTAAAACACCAAACAAAACCTAAAATGTAACCATCTAAAATTGTAAATTTATAAGTTTGCAATAAAACATTTAATATTTTGAATGGGATGATTTCTATGCTTTTAGAATAAGCTAACAAATGATATAAATTCATCTAAATAGTGTGTCTCACTTAATAGTTAATAGATTAAAACAGATCATGGATTGTATAAGAGTAAAGTTGTCAAGGGTGGTATGTTATTTATTGTGAGAAGAGTTCAACTTGTTAATTCGTTAATCATAATAGACATTTAGTGTCATAAAAAGTTAACATTAGTTAAGAATGTCAAATTTGTATTGTAATGCGTATGACTCTAATTAACATTCCGTTGATGCGTGTGACTCTAAGTAACATTAACAATTGATCTTTTAGTTTTGATTTTTGAAAATTGACTTTAACCAAAGTCATAATTGATTTTTTTCGTAAAAATAGTTTAGTATTCATCGTGCTGATGTCAATCTCTTTTTATTTTAATATATTTAATTTAATGTTGATCAAGTTGACTCTAAATAATTTTTTTAACATTAATTTAATTTGTGTCAAACTTGATAGACGTTAATAATAATAATATTTTAAGAGAAATTTAATTTAAATGAAGAAGATAAGTATAGAAAATTTATATAAAAAGTGAATGAAGATAATTATGAATGCGAAAACATTTGTTTTTAATATAAACTTCACCGATAATAAAATTATTTATTTTTAATATTTAATTTAGTCTAGCATTAACATAAATATTTTTACTTATCTAAAAAAATTAACTTCATAATATAGTTAACTAAACTAACTTTATTAGCATTTAACATTAAATGATTTTAAACTAACTTTATTAAGTCCATCTTAATCTAATATCAATATAAATATTTATTTCTTAAAAAAGTTAAAAATAATTTTAAATTTTTTATCTTTTATATTTAATCTTTTATGTCACATTAATATTAAGTAGACTCTAGTACGATAAAAGTATTCATTAAAATTAATTTTATGATTTTTAACTTTTTAGAAAAAAAAATTACATGACTTTAATAACGTCGGAATTTGACTAATATTAATATTTATTAGAAGTTGATTTGATGTTTTATTGCAGTGAAATGTGGATATAAATACTTCGTAGTTGCCATATTTATCAATGGTGTGGGTTGTCGTCAAAAGAGTTAGGTGACATTAAAAATGGTGGGAACATTCCTCTTAGTTATCTGAATAAGTCATTTTAAGTTGACTCGGAAATGCATGCATTCTGATTCATAATGGGCTAACTTCATGCGAGCTATATTACAGCCAATTTCTTTTTCCAGCTCCTTATTTTCTTATTCTACCACCCTTTTATTCAAATTACTTATTTCTCCCCTGCTTTTACTGGTGCTCTTTGGTCTTGTGCGGCCTTGGACATCAATATTTTCGCGCAATTCACTTTTATAAATACATGAATTATGGAAGCCTCTTAAATTACATGCTACTCTGTAAAAAAGTGTACCAGATATAATTTACTTTTATATGTCCTAATTTTCTATTATTTTATTGTTACTTTGAGCAAAGATATATTTAAGGAAAAAATACCTATATGAAAAGGTGTGAGAAAAGGATTGCAGTGAAAAAAAAAAACAAAAATAGAATAAAACAACAAGAATCATTTTCGTCAAATTCATCCAAATTTTCTTGAAAGTTGTTCCCTCCACCATCACAATTTTCTTCCTACACCTTCTTAAATTATTTTTTTTCAAAAATATCTTTAGGTTAATTCTTTTTTACTTTTACCATTAACTTTTTATACTTTTAATTAAAAACTCTAATTCTATACCCTCCTTCAAGCACACATCACACCCCCTCTTTCTCTCTTCTCCTTCTCTTTCTTATTTCCGTCACCCACTCTCACACCTACCACCCCCTCCCTCTTCTCCTTTTCTTTTCCATTTCCATCATCCACTCTCACACCCACCACCCCCTTTTTCTCCTTCTCTTTCCCATTTTCGTCACCCACCACCCTCCCCCACCCCTCTTCTCCTTCTCTTTCCCATTTCTGTCTCCCACCCTCACACCCCCTCTCTTCTCCTTCTTTTTCCCATTTATGTCGCCCACCCTCACACCTACCCCCCTCTTCTCATTCTCTTTTCCATGTATATATATGTAAAATGTGTGTGATGGTATGTGAAAGAAATGAAAAAGAAAATCGTTAAGACCAAAACGGATGTGGAAATTCATCGATATCCCCCAACGGAAGTTGATGTCCGTTGAACGGATGTGGAAATTCATCGATATCTGTCAACGGATGTTGATGTCTGTTGAAGGCTCGGATTTTCATTTCTGTTTATTTTTTTAACATTTTAACCACGGTAATTCAAATTTCACTTAAGGACAATTGTGGAATGGGATGGTGCACGACAAAATCTGTGGTGGTGCAGGGAACAACTGTCAATTTCTTTTCTCATATTCTACCATATAAAATAAACCATCATACCAAAAAGTTGGGCTTCTTTCTACATCGTATGTTTTTGTTCTTATACCTCTGAAGTTTTCATTATTTCCCATTTTATCTCCAAAGAAAGTTGTGCACCGGAAAAGACATTCCGATTTGATGATCCCTTATCCGAAAGTATATACTCAATTTGGAAAAATTCAGAAACTTTGACAACATGTAATTTGGAAAAGGGGGTGTGAGATTAAGGAGCTTCTTCCTGTACCTACCTCTCTTCTATCTACACCTTCCAAAAGACCTCTTTATCCTTTGAATAATAAAAAAAACATAGATTGGTAAAGAGGTAATTAATGTTACCAAATGTATTAGATTTTTACCAAGTGAATTTAATGAATGTTGTATATTTACCTACACTTTCTCTATGTTCCTTCACTCCTTTATCGTTGTCTTTCACTTCTTCTTTTTTTTCATTTTTTCGTTTACTCTCGTGGTTTTGCTACTTCATTCACTGTGCTAAGGTCCTGTTGTCCCCTTGGTGATATCTGTGTCGGTGTTATATCCTCTCTTCATGTGATAGTATTCGAGTACGTTGTGTGAGATGCATGGAAGCTCTCATGTTTAAGTAAGTTCATTCAAAACCTTTATGTATGAATTTTGAAAATTATGTCAACTAGATTTCAAATTTTGATTTAGGTCAATTTCCAAAAATTAATTTGGGATTTCACAGCTTTTGAAAACCATTGAATCTTTAACCGATTTTCGAAATTCGGCGAGTTCTTAATTGGATTTTGAAAGACAATTAAAAGTTTAACAGTTTTCAAAATTTGTTGAAATCTTAATCCACTTTCAAAAGTCGGTGAGCTCCTAATCGAATTTCAAAAGTTGATTACGAGTTCAACACATTTCGAAATTCGTCAAACTCTTAATTGACTTTCGAAATCCGATTAACTAAATTTCAAAATTCAGTTAATATATCTACGACTTTCAAAATCCGTTTACAAATTTAATAGATTTCAAAATTTGTTTCCTCCTGAATTTTACAAAAAAACTTATTTATTTTAGTCACGATTTTTTCTTTACTATTTAATTTTTAATATGTTACAATTGTATTATTACTAGTATCTAGTGAGGTATAGTGAGTGATAAGCATATTTCTTATACATGTGATTAATATTTTAAGATGGACAATTATTCGTTTGAGTTGATAGATTGACAAATAAATTTCAGTCTCATGTTCGAATTTTTTTCTTTCATGAATGAAGTGGCAGAGGGAGATTACACAAATAATTTTACAACCGATAAAATATCTCTATCACACGACGATTTAATTTAATGAGTTCGAATGATTGCATTTGATCTTTCATTTATTGTGATTACTACAAAATCTGACACGTGATGAACTTAAAAGAAAGTTGTTTACATTGTTAGGTTATGAAAGAAGTGGAAAGTATAGGAAGTACAAACTTAATGTTTAGTCGAGTGTGTCCAGTCGTAACCAAAATCACAGTGGGACAGCGAACGAGAAAACTTTTTTAAAAAATTAAAAATATTACAAGGGAGCTGCCATCATAGTTTATTAAGGAAAACTATGAAAAACATCCAAGACGGCTCTTTAATTAAGTGTGTAAAATTAATGTAGTTTTAAAAATATTTGTTTTTCCCTAAAAATCAAATAAAGCAAACTAATATAAAATTTCTTATTGGGAAGAATGTTAATTATGTGTTTATATGTTGATGATTCAATCCTTACTAGAAATGATGATGTTATGTTTGGGAATTAATATAAGAAGTCTATGATGCTAGAATTTGATATTGTTAAATATAGTAAAATTCAGGTTTAATTGCTTATTTAGTCCTTAAATTCACTACTAAGTCTCATCTTGGTCTCCCCTCTTAAAAAAGTCTCAATTTCATCCTTACTTTGTATAATTTGCACCAATAAAGTCTATTCCATTAATTTTGTAGAAATGGAGTTAAATGTTTGATGATATAACAAAAAAGTTTATATTTTCTTTTCTCTCTCCTCCGCACATAGCAAACACCAACTCTTTCTCTCTTTTTGTCATGCACAACATCCACTCTTTCTCTCTCTCTTTGTCATGACAACATCCACTCCATCTCTCCATGCCTCCACTTGTTCATCTAAATATATTCCAGATACATGGGGAAACATGCATCAACACTCTATTACTACTACTCACTAATCTAATAAAATGCTAATATTTTAACTTTTCTACTTAATTCATCACAGTTTATTTTGTTTTTTAAAATAAAAATACTCTTCAATAAAAATAAACACATATTTTTTGTCTGGATATAGAAGTCATTGTCTTCGTCCTTTGGGCGACCTTTGGATTCAAAAAGAAGCATTATAGTTTCATAGGAAAATCAATCGAAGTTAGCAAATTTGGAGTGAAAAAGAAGATTAAGGAAAAGAAAGAAAGAGAGAGGAATAAGAAGGAACCAGAAGTGAGACCGGTCTGGTGATGTTTTCGTTGTTGTTAGGCATTGAGAAGAAGGTTGAAGCGGAAAAGAGGAAACCAGGAAGAGGACTAAAACCCTGGAAAGAAGGGAATGAAGAGAAGCAAAAGAGAGAGAAAGAGATGAGTCTGCATCACACGCAGAGGAGCATAAGAGAGAGAAAAAAAATGCATATTTATTTGCCACATTACCACAAAGTTAACTCCATTTCTGCAAAATTAACGAAATGGACTTGATTGGTGCAAAATTATACAAAGTGAGGACGAAATTGAGACTTTTTTAAGAGGGCGATGAAGTTGAGACTCAATAGTGAATTTAGGAACTAAATAAGCAATTAAACCTAAAAACTATGTATGAGATTAAAGTCCCTTGTGTTAAATATACACATAGGGTCCTCTATTTATAATAGAAGAAATATGAGCTAAGCCCAAAATACAAATAAAAAATAATAGCAAACTAACTAAAGATAAAAGATAAAAATAATGTATCTAACACTCCCCCTTCAAGCTTGTGTATACAAATCGTATATATCAAGCTTGTTACTAACATAATCCATAAAGACTTAGTGAAAATATCTACTTTTACACTCAAGTGACACCAAATTGCTAATGATTTGCAATATGACATAGAAGACGAAATATTAACCTAGAAGACTCCCATGAGCAACAAATCTGAGAGGTTGCTCCATGTAAATCTCTTCTTACAAATCGCCATTGAGGAATGCATTGCTGACATCCCGTGGAAAAATAGGTCATTGTTGGAGAGTCACCACAGTTATAAATAAACTAACAAAATCTATCTTTTCCATGGGAGAAAAAACATATATGGACGGATCAAATGCAATAGTGACAAAAGGGAGGTTAGAAGAGACGACAGTGGAAGAAGACATGGATGAACAGGAAAGAGAAACCATAAAAATCCAAGATTCTCTGATCAAGACACCTGAAAAAGGAAAAAGAGTAACCTAGATGCTCTAAATAATTGTCTGAGAGGAGACGAGACATGCAACAACGCACGATGAACCTGAAAGAGGAAAATGAGCGACCTTGATGCTTTGAATTTCTCTAGACATGCCACATTGCATGACGAAAAAGGGAGCAAACCACAATTTCAAAAGGCGCTGAGAGCCCGTAGAAACTCCAATGAAGGCGTCGTTGACGACATGGTGTTCGCTTGGCCGAGACGATCAAAATCATGTGATCGTCGGTCGAAACTACAACTCCGATAGTGGCAACGATAGATGATGGCACCAATGGCAACGGTAGATAGCGTCGCCGCCGGCAGCGGCTAGTGTAGTGGTAGAGACAACAAGAATTTTTTACTCAAAAGAACTTGACTTTGATACCATGTTGAATATAGTAGAAACTATGTATGAGATTAATCTCCCTTGTGTTGAATATACACATAGGGTCCTCTATTTATAATAGAATAAATATGAGCTAAGCCAAAATACAGATGAAAAATAATAACAAAATAACTAAAGATAAAAGATAAAGATAATATCTAACAAATATGACAGTTATTGGAAAATTACATTACTTTTTGGGTATTGAAGTAAAACAATCAGTGAGAATTTTTATTTCTAAAAAAAAGGTATGTGCATGAGATTTTGGACAGATTCAAAATGAAGGATTGCAATCCAGTCAGCACACCTATGCATACAGATTTGAAGTTGGTTAAAGAATATGGAGGTAAGAAGGTTAACAATATTGTTTACAAGTAATTGGTAGGAAGTCTAATACTTGACAACAACAAGACCAAACACAATAAATGTTGTAAGTATCATTAGCAAATGAATATGGCTTATTTTATCAAAAGGGTCAAAATTTATATTTGTTTGGTTTCACAAATAATGATTATACCGGTGATCTTTGTGCTAGAAAAACCACGACTGGGTATGTATTTTTTATGGGTTCAACAATCATCTCATGGTGCTAAAAAAGCAACCAATTGTACAGCTAAGGTTGAGTTAGTAGCCACAACAACATAGACATGTCAAGTTATTTGATTGAAAAATATATTTAATGAAATTTATTTCAAGCAACATGGACCAACGATAATTTATTAGGATAATAGCTCAACCATAAAACTGAAGCAAGCACATCAATTTCAAGTATAATTATCTTAGAGATCTAGTCAAAGATGAAATTATTAATCTTATTTATGAAGAGTGTTGAGATAAGTTTTTTATTTTTTCTTAGTAAAAAGGATAAGTATGGAGACAATGGTTATTATCTTTTCTATATTTTAAGAGGTAGTTTGAATTTTTCTTTTCTATTATTCAATCAGTTTTTTTACGTCAATTTTTTTTAGACTTATTATTTAATCAATAACATATTATTTAATCAATAATATAGCAAGAGAATTCTTTTCTATTATTCTCTATTTTTAATAAAATTCTTGTCATTTTACACATAATTGGTCTTTCTCTAGCGCTCCTCTATTTTGTTAATCTTCTTCAAGGCCATACCTAATTTCTTTGGTGGGTTGTCTTCCAAAATAATGCATGCTATTTTTGTCATTCGTTTAGTTTTCTTTTATTTTTATTTAACTCAACTTTGAATCAGTGCTCTCTCTCATCTTTTTCTGTTCCTATTGAAACTTATGCCATTCTACCACTTTTATTTTGAAATCCATTTTGAAACCTAACAGCTCTACCTTCTATTTTGTTAGCTTTATTTTCTGATTACAGTTTTCCGGCAACAACACCAATGGCTGAGTTTAATTTTCTGTTAATGGAATTTATTTTTGGTTTTTTATAATTTTCTGCTAGGAATGGCTAGTTTGTTATGTAACTATGATTTTTCAATGGTGCAAGAAAAACCAACCAGATCATATTGCAATAATGCTAAAAATTTATGAACCAGATTTGTAGGAAAAAAATATTATAACAGAGGAAATGGAACAGGATCAAACATGCAATTGCGAAGCCAAAAGTCAAAAGTTTATCAGTGAGATCAATCGATTCTATCCAGGAGCAAAGGAATTGAGTAGAAAAATCTTCGTGAATACGCTTCTAACCTTTTATTCTTTATCTTTTTCCTTTTTCAGAACTCCAACTCTTTTCCAATTTCCAGTGCAAGAAAAACTTTGTTTCTCTCTTCTTCAATTCCAGTCAACTTGAAAATTCTTTTCCAAATCTTCTTCCGCTTTCTTCAAATTCTCGAAACTTTCCTTTTCTTTTTCACCCCTTTTTTTCAAACTTCCACTTATATATAGCAAGTCACGTTGTCGTGGTGCATGAGTGGCGACTTTTCTCTTTTAAAAGGAGGTGCCTCAATAAGATCATATCGTTGGGTTTTTAGTCTTTTCCTAATTTTCCTTTTATATATCAATTTTAAATTCTATTTGTGATTATTTTTATCATACATATATATTTTTAATATATTTGTATTTTATTCTATTTTATTATTTTTTTCTTTTGATTCATTTATTATTATTATATTTTCTTTTAAAACCTAAAATACTTATGTTTTTTAAATATTTTATATTTTACCCGAATGGTGTTAATATCTGACACAAAACAATACGAGTGTCTTTTTAAACTAAGGGATAAAATCTATTCTAATAGAAAGAGTTGGGTATTTAAAGGTAATATACAAATATCATAACCATGAATTGGCTAAAACTTTAGTCGGTCACCCTTGTGACAACACAATAAACCTTACTAAATAGTCATTAATTGTTAAAATGACTAATAATCAACTAAAGTCATTTTCTTAGAACGTAACTCCAATCCGCCTCTTCCTCAAAGTGTGCTTCCATTATGGTGCCCAATGTAGGTGATTATTTAAAAATTTCAATTTTGACATTTTATTCACACTTTCTTAGATTCCAATTTGTTTTACTTGACCCAAGAGCTTCTTGTTGAATTATGAGATAAAAATAAAATAATGAAGATTAATGATATAATTAGATGAGAATAACCAATATCTAACTACTTACAAACAAATATCAAATTAAGGACTAAGTAAGATCAAAACTAAAGAAAAGTTAGCTTTATTAATCTAAAATGACTAATATAATGGTGAAAATTAATACTATCAATGGTTTTGCACAAAGCATAATTGTGTGATGTTATCTTTAATGATCTTGAGTTCAAGACAACTAAGAAAGGACATTAAAGTTTATTTAAGTTGATTGGTTGAAGATTTTAAGATGTTATTGGAGAAATGTGTTGATATATTTGATGGGTACACATCTGACTCTTCTAAGTTATGTATCATGTTATTCTATACATTAGTAACTTTCCAAACATATGATAACTTAAGTGGATACAATATTAAAGACCACAAAACATGTCCTATATCTAAATAATAGAGCACGTATGTTACCATCAACTACAACATGGAGTGAAACAATATATCTTGGAAATAAGAAATTTCTTATTTCAAACCATCATTTTCATATATTTAAGAATAAAAATAAACAAATGTATAGAAAATTAACTAACTTTGATGACCTTAAGCGGATCATAAGTATATGAAGACATGAAAAACATAAGTTTTTCTTGGAAAGATACTAGTCATAGGAAGAAACACATAGAAGAAAATAGTGATCACTAATGCAAAATAGACATACTAGAATAGGCTATTGAATTGGTTGTAAAGGAACTGGTGTAATGTAGAACGCAGTGACACTTTTGTAAATACTGGGAACTATATTAGATTGGTTATAGTGGGAATCGATCTAATATGTAAATATTAGATCAATTATAAAGGAAACCAATTTAATATATGCATATTATATCAGTTAAGAAAAATGATCTAATATGTCTTATTCTTTACCAAGCGTGAAATCCCTTTTTCACTTTTCGCAGAGTTTCTTCTCTTTTCTCTCTCATTTTCAAAGTCTTATTTTTGAAGCCCCAAAACCTTCTCTTTCAATATAACCCTTTCTCATTTGTCACCAATGATGGTATGCCAGATCTCCACCACCGTGATGATGTTAGCTTCATCCTCAACACTACTATCACCATTAGCCAATGCGCCTCACCACTATGAATGTTGTTGGAGCTCCACGCGTCATCACCAACAACATAAAAAAACACAACTTGTGAATTAGATGTGCAATGAGCCACTGCAACATCATTCAAACGCCACCTTGTCAGAAACAAACTTGGAGCCAAAATGCAACAAATTAGCGTCACGCCACCGTTAGCCTTTGTCAGAGTATATGCGAGCATTATCGTCAACCACCATGAACCATTGCAACAAATATGCCAACTATGCAGTAAGTATGTAGAAACCACTGTCGAAAGTACTTTCTTTTTCTCTTTTAGTTAAAGATATATATTAGATTGATTGTTCTAGAACCGATCTAATATGTCTTCAAAATTACACCGGAACATATTAGATCGGTTGTGAAACCGATCTAATAACGCCCCATAACCGATTTAATATACTTGTTTTGCGCTAGTGGATCTTCAGTCTCCTATATAGAAAGGTAGATGATATAAGATATTATATAGATGTTATGCATGTGGAGAAAATGTGTGTAACAATATTATCATAACACTTTTCAATATTTAAGACAAGACAAAATATTTGGACATGATTGAAAATAGTTAACTTTCATTGTCTCATTGTAAGTAAACATATTTGCCTTTAGTATATCATTAATCATGTAATTTGTTAGATCAAACATGTACCCTTACAAAAGGTTATGACTGATAGTTAAAAAAACATCTCTTTCCATTTAAATGCATAACAACCCAATTGCTATAATTTAATTGTAATTTGGCTCACTTGACTCTGTGAAACAATTAATTGATGTAAAATACAACATTCTCTCTTTCAATAATTGTTCCATTGAAAATCCAATATGTGAATATGACTTTGATACAAATGGTTGAATTAAGTATTTGCCATTAGAGTAATAATTATAATTAATAGTCAGGTATAATTCTTTCTACATAAAATATAATAACTCAATTAATATAATTTGATTGTAATTGAACACCATAAAATATAATTAATCTAACATGCAATATAAAACAAGTTAAAAAAAATGTTTTTTTGATTTTTTACAAGCCAATATAATCTACATGGTTATTCTATTAATGAAAAGTTAGAAATTACTTAGGTTTAAAGTCTCACTAACTTCTACTTGTGGCCATATAGAAGTTATTGTTCAAGAATGTTGAATATATCTTTATATATATATATATATATATATATATATATATATATATATATATATATATATATATATATATATATATATATATATATATATATATATATATTTCTAATTAAAATGTGTACTAAACTTATCAACCTGTTCAATTAGTTAAAAAATGAAGTTGTGCTTATCTTATCTCAATTAAAATATATTTTTTATATCATAACCTACTTAACATCTAACATCTAGCAAGGAAAGTTAAACTTTGTGAACAGATGGTAAGTATACCTATACATGTACTCACACGCTACCTACGAATACAAATATATCCAAAATTTACCTATTTCAACGTTGTTAATAAACATTTGTTGTCTGAAAATTCGTTAATAATAAAATTTTACCTCCATTTTTTTAATTTAATTCTATCGGATTGTTTGCGTTGATAAATACGTTTTTGTAGTATATATCATTAAACAAACTGATTCCCAACATTATTATGATTTGAGTGAAACTGATCTCAATTTTTTAAAGCAAAAGTCTTGAAACTATACATATTTTGTGAACACAAAATATAAGAAAATAAGTCCATTAATTAGACTCTTTAATAAAAATTAGTCATTACTAAAATTGGTGGTGAATATTTCACACACAGAACATGATAACTAAACAAATAATTTAAAGTTTAAGTGACGTTTTAAATGAACTATGTAAATTTATTTTTATTAAAAGATTACGAAAATAAATATCTTCGCTTAACTTAAATGTGATATATATATACATATATTTTTTTTTTCCTAAATAGTGATGTAAAGTGTTTTCATTATGTGCCAAAACTAAGTGAGCATTACAAAAACAAAATATTTGTATTCATACCGTCGAAAAAAGAATCACATATCTTTCTAAGTGTCGATTAATTTTTCGATATTAGAGCAATTATACAGGCAATCACGGAAGAGAAAATTAAAATTCACTGTGAAGAAATGATTATCCAAAAGGAGAATCCATTAAAGGCAATGAAAGGTCCAAACGAATAATGAGACATGCTTGTAGTTAGGCAACACTTTCATTATCTTAATCATAATTTAGAACTTCACATAACTATTAACTATTCGAATATATATATATATATATATATATATATATATATATATATATATATATATATATATATATATATATATATATATTTCATTGGTTAGGGTTATAGTATTTCTGTTCATAAGAAAATGACACACGTGTGCCAAAAGTTAATAGATGATGAATTAATAATAATCTTGAGAATGCAATAATGCAATTATGAAATTAAGATTTTGATGATGATAGTCAGTAGTCAATATTAATATAAAAAGTACCACACTTTCTACATTAATATTATTTACATAGGTTGAGTAATATATCATATCTAAAATAATTTATATAAAAAGCCTCTTTCTACCCTAGACAAATATGTTAAAAATATAAAAATTATCTAGATTTTATTTCTTGGTTAATGAGTGAAATTAATGATTTTTTAAAATAAATTTTAGTTAAGAATATAGAAAATGATACAAAATATATATTAATACATACGTTGTTAGAAGCCTCTAATATAAAATTTTGATTCACTGTTGTTATTTCATTATTTCATCAATTGCTTAATTTTATAATTTTAAAAAAATTAGAAGCTAAAATATGTTATAAAATTTTTATAGAAATCAAGGTCAACATTAAAATTTCTTAGACCAAAAAGTGAAGTTTGACTAGAAAAAAAAAGCAGTTAAAAAGACTTCAAAGGAAAACCTATTAATAATAATATTATTAAATTCGTATTTTAACTATTATTTTCAATCAATTATTTTTTATTAAATTTTTAATCAGAGATAATCAACAACTTTAGTTAAGCACAAACTATAAAACAAGAAGCTTTGTATTTTAGTTGTTGGAATTTGATTCACTTTATTCAGAGTGAATACATGCACAGCTTTTAACATGTAGTCTTATGATGCGGACTTAGTTCACTCTTTCAGTTTACGCCTATCATGTTTCTTGTGAGCATATCTCCACCATAACGTAAATGTACTCTCCAATCAGAGTCGCTTATCTACAACATTATGTGGGTCCCGTGCTGACAAAACTATAGGGCCCACAGGAAACTTCTTTGCTCCACACGATTAGCTGGCCTGCAATAGCCACAATGTTTGTACAACGCACACAATAGTACACTCCACGTGGCGTCTTTTGTCTACGTTAAGAATTTCGTCCCTATTTTTCTTTTTATAGTTGCAATCTCATTCGTTTTGTTTAGATGATAAAAGTATTTTTCTTTTACCTCAAAACATATATTTTTTATTCTATAATAAGAAAGTTTTAATTTTCAAAAATATAAAATTATTAATTTTATTTTTTAATATGTATTTATGATAAGTAAATAATATATATTCTATTTATTAAATTTACTTTTAAGAATATTATCTGTTGATAACACTTGTAAATATCATTTAAAAATGTTATTTTATTTTTTGGTTTAACAAGTAATTAATAAATATTATATAACATTAGAAATAAACAATAATAATTTTTTTTATTTTAAGAAACTTAAAAAAGTTACCAAACAAACGAAAGCAAAAGTATGTTTATTATGTATAGGAACTAAGAGCATTTTAAACTTCAATAAATAAATTTTAAAAGAAGGAATGGAGATAAGATATTTCTTAAAGAATTAAAGAAGTTATAGATAATGACTCTATATAAATAATTTTAATAAGATTTTTTTTAAAAATAAAAATAAAATAAATTTCTTTATACAAAATAGGTTATATATACAACTTAAAAAATAGATTCTAAAAGAAGTTTTTGAATTTTTTTATGAATTAACTTAAATTAATTAATTTTAATTTATTACAAAAATTTAATATATATTTTTTTAATTTTTCTTTTGTAAGAGCGTTAAGCTAAATTGAGTTTGTAAAAAAAATTATTTATCTTATTTTCATAAGATATTTATGAATTATGAACTGTCCACTAATAAAATTCTTAAATTAATAAAAACTAACGAAACAGTCTTTATTATATATTAATGATGATTAAGTACATGTCGAGTTTACGTTAAACAAATTTAAAATTAAGTTATAAATTTGATCTATAGATTTAATTTTAAGTTTTAATATTTTATCATTGAAAAATTCTGAGTAAAATATTTTTGTATAAATATTTTTAAAATTTTTTGTTAACTTTAATATTTTTTGTTATTTTCATTGATACGTATATTTTTTTTATTTTGCTATTTCTCCTGAATTAACAATACCTTGAATAACATTAGAGATTTTAAAGCTAATGAAAAGGTATATTTTCTTTTTTTAGAAAATTTCAAATAAATAAAAGATTGTATATTTTTGTAGAAATGTATGTTTTCCATTAAAAATACAAATGAAATGTTTTTTTATGAAAAAGGTGTATTTATTCAAGAAATTGTGAAAGATTGTATTTTTTTTTCTTGAAAAACATATTTTGAGAGGTTGTTTTTTCTTCAAACAATATAATAAGATAATCTATTATCTTAAACATTGACGATTCTTTATAAAGAATTATTTCTCTTTACCAAAATATATAAATATCACCGAAGATTGTTTTTCATCAAAATAATGCATAAAATAAATTAGCATGTAGAGAAAATAACAAATTTTATTTTCCCTATTCATGGTAATCACTTTGATTTTATCTTATACATAGAAAGAATAAAGTAAATTATTGTTTTAAAAACTGTTATCGATAATAAATTTATTGTATCCAACCAAGATTAATGAATTCCATTGTAAGAAATTATTACATATAAAGAATAAAGTAAATTATTGTTTTAGAAACTGTTATTGATAGTAAATTTATTGTATCCAACCAAGATTAATGAATCCCATTGTAAGAAATTATTTATTGTGGCTGTTATCACTTATGTAAATAAGTAAAGGGAATTAATCTAAAATTTAATATTCAGGAATTACGAGACTTGCATTTTCTTTTAATTTTATTAATTTTATGGTGTACTATAACCACCAATTTTTACATTCAATTAACAATGCCTTACTCTAATAATTCATAATAAGGCGAAAAGTTTTTATAATTGATCTAGAAATAGAGAAAAATAATAATTTCATTTAAAAAGTTAACTTTTTTTGAACAACCAATAAATTAGGAGAAAAATTTAAAATAATATAATAAAACTTATTTTAAGATACTTTTATAAAAAATAATAAATGTGGATGATAAGTTTCTTCTCCGTTAAACTAATTTAACAAAATCAGTGTTAGTGTGCGTGAGAAGCATGCTAACAGTCACGCTTTTTCACACAAACACGTTCTTTGGGGCAACTATAAATATTGAAGAGGACGCAAAAACGTGGACTCAACGGTCCCTTCTCTCTCTACAAAGTTCCCACTCAAACAAAAACAAGAAAAAAAAAACACACTCTCTTCTCTCTCTCGTTTTTTTTCTCTCTCTGCAATGTAGTTCGCCGGAGATGGCAAACTTCCACCGTAACAACGTCGAGAACGTGGTCCTTGGCCACCACCGTTCCAAGAGCACCTCCGTCGCCGGTGGCCACTTCCGCCTATGGCACTCCCTCTCCACCACCTCCTTCCGCCGCCTGGTCTTCAATGCCGTCAGCTGCGGCGCCAGCTCCCGCTACGCCGAGAGATCGGACACGTCCTCCGAGAGACACTACCACCAACCGAAACAACAGCACCGGCACAAGACGAAGCCGAATAACGCGAAGTCGGAGAAGCTCTCGGATCTGCTGAACCTGGCCGAGGTCGAAGCTGACGCGGAAACGAAGAAGAAAGAGGACAAACTCGAGGAGCTGAAGAGCCTAGTGAAGGAGCTTCATAAGGAAGATGAGGAAGAGAAGGAAGAAGAATCAATGACGCGGAGAAGAGAAGCTGCTTCGAAAGTGAGGTTGCTAGCCAAAGAGGATTTGGAAGTTAGAGGGACGCTCGCGATGCTTGGAGCTATTCCTCCTCTCGCCGCAATGCTCGATGAATCCAAAAACGACGTCGATTCGCTCGTTGCTTCTCTCTACGCGCTGCTCAACCTCGGAATCGGAAACGACGCGTCGGTTTCTCTTCCTGTTCTTTTTTTTTCTGTTTTCCTAACGTTTTGTTTTTTCATCTTTGCTTGGATGAATCATTACGAGGTGTCATTTTCTATTAACATTTTTGTTTTTGTTTTTGGTTAGGCTATTCATTAATGTGATACGTCTCTTCTCATATGATCTTCTCTCTCTTCTTTTCTGATTATTTTTAATTTTCTTTTAAAGTCGTGTCTTTGCCTGTAAATCCTTCGTTGCTCTTTGCTCATTTAATTGTTAAAATGACAGGTTCGTTTTGTTAGTTTTTTATTTTTTGTTTTACATTTCTACTTTGCATGAATCAAACACTTTCTTTACATGAGTATATATAAATAATTTTTTCTTTACTTTCCAGTTGTGCACATTGTGTGGCCTTTCGCTGTTTCTTGAATATGTTAGACTAATTTTGATTATTAATTTTTTTAGTTGTATAGATATTTCTCGATCATTTTGCCGTTCTGCACATGATGTTGCCTGTGAATTGTTTCTTGAAATCTTTGACTGTAACTTTATGTGATTAGCAATATAAGTTCGACAATCCTTTTATCTTCTGTTTAATATGTTGGGTGTACTTATATACGTATATAAATGGTCTATGATTAATTTGCGGTTCTCTACACATGATGTTGTTGGCGTTCTTCGTGATTAACGGTAAAGTTATTGATTTATTTTATTTTATTTTATTTTGCTGTGTTTTAACAGGAATAAAGCAGCTATTGTGAAAGTTGGGTCAGTTGAGAAGATGCTGAAGCTGATTGAATCTCCAGATGGTCTAGATTCTTCGGTTTCTGAAGCAATTGTTGCGAATTTCCTTGGACTTAGTGCGTTGGATTCGAATAAGCCCATAATTGGGTCTTCGGCTTCAATTTCTTTCTTAGTTAGAACCCTTCAGAGTTTAGATGACAAGAGTAGTCCCCAAGCCAAGCAAGATGCTTTACGGGCATTGTACAATCTTTCGATCTACCCAGCCAATGTTGCATTTGTTTTGGAAACAGCTTTGGTTCTGTTTCTGGTGAATTCAATAGGGGACATGGAGGTAACTGAAAGAGCCCTTGCGATTCTCAGCAACTTGGTGTCGACCCGAGAGGGTAGAAAGGCGATTAGTGCAGTGCAAGATTCGATTCCGATCCTGGTGGATGTGTTGAATTGGACAGATTCACCAGAATGCCAGGAGAAGGCGTCCTACATTTTGATGGTTATGGCACACAGGTCTTATGGGGACAAACAGGCCATGATTGAGGCAGGGATTGCGTCATCACTGCTTGAGTTGTCCCTTTTGGGTACCACATTAGCTCAGAAAAGGGCATCAAGGATACTAGAAATTTTGAGGGTAGACAAAGGGAAACAGATTTCTGGGAGCTATGGCTTGGGTGCTGCTGTCTCTGCCCCTATTAGCGGCTCTTCGTCCGCGAAGCCGGACGACGGAGGGAGGGAGTGTTTTGACGAGGAGGAAGATATGATGAGTGAGGAGAAGAAAGCAGTGAAGCAACTAGTCCAACAGAGTTTGCAGAACAACATGAGGAAAATTGTAAAAAGGGCCAATTTGCCTCACGATATTGTGCCATCGGATCATTTTAAGTCACTCACCTCAAGTTCTACTTCAAAGAGCCTACCATTTTGAAGAATTGCAGCAGGGAAGAGAGTCAAGGTTAAAGAGAATAAACCTTGAAGTGAAGTTAGTGTTCAAATCATAGTTTTGTTGAATATTGATATTTTAGGTTGTAGTTAATTGCTAGATCTGCAAAAGTAGCAATTGCATGTCAAAATCTTGATATATAATTATAAATTTAAATTCCTTTTGAAATTGCATCCTTTTATGGTATGTTCTTCAGATCTTACATCTATGCGAGTAAACCCAGTGTTTTTAAACTAAAAAGGAGACCCTCCAAACTATATAAATGGACAATTATCACGGTGCTACATAAGTTGTATGATGGAGTGCCTCCCAATCAGGGGTATGATCTGCAAAATTGGCTAATCTTAGGGTTGCTTCAGTCAGACCATCGTTACAAGCATCCCTACCTTCAAGGAGTCACTTTCAAACCACAGTACATGTTTGTCTCCCTGCTGGCCCCTACCATATGTTTTATATAAATTAATCTTACTGGATAAGTGGAAAGTGTGGTCATCTTTTTCGTATTTTTATATATACAAACAGGGACTATTCACAGTAGTTCTCTATTTGAGAATCTTTATCCTGTTAGTTTGTCAATTTCATGTGTTTGGTTATTTCAGGAATCTTTGGATTAAGAGTTGAATATAAGTTGTTCTTTGTTGTCATGCATTTGCAGTGATATTCTTAGCTGTTAACCCCTTAAATATCTTGGTTAAAGAATTGATAAATTACCTCTCTGTTTATTTAATGCGCACATGAACTAGTCTAATGAATTGTTTCTCTTTCAACCAGTCGCAGATCCAAATGGCGTTGAAGAAAGATTACAATATAGATCTGATTGGGGTGAAAAGCTGAGCTGTTCGTCGCAAATATGTTTGAAGGGCCATTTTGTTCCCATTATGTAAATTTTTCATGATGCCCTTGCCCTTGTGCTTGTGGGGTACGCTCATTTGTAATGTTATCTTCTGCTGGTGGCTTTAATTTTGTTGACTTTAGTGTAAATATTTTATTCTCAATGTAGTTTTGGTCTTAATTAATTGGGTTGTGCTTCCATCATGTGCCAATTAAGTGTAGAATTGTCATTTATTTTCTTCTTTTTGCCTGGGACCAAACTTCTCAAATTTACTTTTTGTGGAAGACATTGTCCCAAACGATGATCAGTTATTGGTTCCAAGCACACTATTATTCCTGCTTTTGGACGGCAAGGAAATGAGAATTTAGAGCACAGACAATGATATGTCGACTAATCCACACTAAATTATGGAACACATTTAGATATATTAATTGCTTGCACTTACTATTTTGAACTTGATTTTCAATTCAATAGGTTTCGAGTACGAGATGTTAACCCTCATTATTTTGAATAATAATAACAAAATAAGAGGTCAGGTTTCGAGAAGCACCATGCATGTGCTTGTAATAATAATCATCCACTGCTCAGTAGCTTCGCACAAAAGTCCACAAAATGACAAAGGTAATTTTCATTGTCAAACTGAACAATATACCTTCGTTGACAATCTCATGTTCAGTGGTAGACATATGAACTTAACCTAAGTACTTTGTATATAGCCAATTTGTCTTCTGGCTAGTGTTGCGTAAACGTGACATGTTTGAGATCTAAACAACTGGTCTGACCACCACCTTTGATTCCCATGCTCGAACCTTGGCAGCAAAGTCTCACTAGTCATGAAGGTGATTATGAATTGAGAGGCCAAAAACTTGAAACAGCAGAACAGTTGGTCATGACTTGTTTGTCTAGTTTTATATTTTTGTTGACCTTCGGTTGTACGAGGTTGTCTCAACCTAAGGTACGAGACTTGTTTTCACTTGGGATTCAAAGCTAGTTATTTCTTATAACGTCGTCGAACTTCCTATATGTTTGGGATGTTTGTTTAATAACGACTTTGGTTATCTATAAAACTATCTTTGTCTATAAAAATTGTGTGAAAACTCATTTTGTAGAAGTTAGTCTTTAAATGTGGTTTTCAACCTAATTCAATCTTTTTTTAAAAAAAACCAATTTTTTTACTAAATACGTAAATTTTTATCCAAACATGTACCTAATCTTGTACTGTGCCTCATAAAAATGAATGTGAACTATTGGTGGTTGATACAATGTGAATGAGATAGACAGAGATGAGGAAGTAATGGTTGGAAGAGCAAATGCACTTCCAGAATTGATGATTCATTGGCAGTTGCAGGTGGCTGGCTTTGCCTGCCCATTTTACTACCAAGTCAGTTCAACCAGCCAAAGCGTGAGCACATGTTGGCTAATATCATCTACAGATCTTTTATTTAGACAACAAACAAACTTTCCTAGTGGGGTAGGCAAGACTAGTGGTTTCAATTTTTCTGGTTAATTTTCAGTACTTACTATAGCACCAGGCCTTTGTGGTCGCATGCCAGAAACCTTTACGAACCTGTAAAATCATGTTTCAGTCTCAATGTGGTTCAAAATTTGTGTCACCAGTGTTTGATAATTTTGCAGCTGAATCATTATTTTCTTACCTAAAAGCAAAAGTAAAGTTTAATTAATTACCTTTTGAGATTGTGCATAATCTGATTCTCTGTAAATATTTATTATTCTCACAACTTTAACAACACTAACATACCTATTTTTACTAACATTACGTTTTTCAGAAGAAAAAAAAAATATCTAAACATGAATAACACAATCTAATGTTACTGTTTCTTTATGAGTTCTTGTCAAAGCATTATTGGGAGCTTAGTTCTTCCACCAACCGCACTAACCAAATTAAACTTAGATGCATATATGAAGCCAGCAGCAGCACTACTGCACTGGCCTCTTTTTAACATGTTAAGTTCTCTATTTGCTTTCAGGAGCTGTCCCAGTTAATGCTATTATATTAATGACTTAAACCTATATATAATTTCTTGATCGAGGAGTATATGGAAAATTTATTGTGCTAATGGTCCCAACTTTCTCTGACTTCAAGGCAAAACATTTAGTTTTCTGATATCAGGTCTTCATAGTGGCACATGATCACTCCTTTTCCTCTTTTTGTAAAGTGAAAATTTAATAGATGCATATGATTGCTCTTTCCACACACTAATGTTGAATACAACATCAACAGAAAGAAGAAAAAGAAGAGAATCAAGGTAAAGACAATTGTGGGTGCTCATAAAATAAAAGTGATTTGATTATCTTACCCTAGAGTGATAATTTTCTTTTTTTCTTGTTGAATTAAACTAAAAGTAAAATTCTGCAAATGCAAAAGAAAAGGGCACGCCTTTAATAGAAAAGGTTAGATAAGTGTTGCAGGTGCCCCATTCCATAATCAATGTTGCAGCTATTTAGACCCTACATCAAATGTGTGGCATAACTTTCCTTTCTTAAGAGAGACTACCCCATGAGCTATACAAGTACTGACCTACCCTTCAATCATGCTACATTTTACACACAAACTACAGCATCAATCACTACCTTCAGCTTCCACCTTTATATAATGAAAGTTACATTGTCAATGGAAGAATGTTTGACAAAAATCTTGTTATACATCTCTTCCATGTAAACATCGTTTCCTCAAATTGGTGTAGATGACAGCCATTGATTGATTACAGCTAACAACACACAATCACATCATGGAATTTGTAGGGTAAGCTATATAAGTTATTTTGATTATTTTATACCATACTATTTTGATCGGAATACTCTTATATGATATATGCCTATTTTAGAACTTTTTTTTAATTTCCCTAAGCTATTTTAATCATTTTCTAAAAATAAACCACTTCAAATTAACTAACTCATTAGCCCACTAAACACTTTAGAATATGTTTACTAAAACTAGCTAATAAGATTTCAAAGGGTAAAACCATCAATCAAGCACATTTTTATTCATAATTCATTCATAAACTGATTTTTTTTTTCTAAACCCATCAATTTCACATTTATTTTTCCTATAATCACTGTGCTCAAGAACATCACTCACCATGACAATCATCAACCCGCGTTTCGTGGACCAGCGAAGGACACAAGGCCAGAAAATTATTGGACCCAGATTTCTTATAGTCCAAAAAAACAAGCATTTAATCTTACTTGTGGTTTTTAAATGATATCATGGTTAAAAAAACATTATTGTAATGGTTACATTGAACAGAGGGGAAAATTAGTATAGTTAAAACGGAGTAGTTGAAGTAAAACTACATGTCGGTGGCAATCATTGAAGGAGGTGTTTGATGTGGCTGTTTTGAAGCCAAACACAAAATACATGTTGTGAAGAAGTAGAAAGTTGAAGCCATTGTCTGAATATGTATCTATGTGGAAGGAAACCGACACGTGTATACAAACATTAAGTAACCCGAAAAGTTTGGTGTGTGCAATAAATATATCCGACATGTTTCCTTTTTTTCCCCACCAAGATTTGACCATTGAAAAAACACAAGATTCTGTTTCTCATTGTTTTATGAATATTGGCATTGGTGTAAGGCCAAGAACACCTATTATGATAATAGTAATAAATAGAGAATGGTAAAGATCTTTTATGAACCTAATTAACCATAAAAGCACATTTTTTTTTGCTCACCTGAGAAATCCATAACCACGAAGGATTTGGAATGTGATCCTCTCTTGAGCTTATTGGTCAAATGACTAGGCATGATGCACACTAGTCGAAGGCCTCTTTTAATTGTCATGAAGTGATGAAGGGGACCATTGCTTCACTATGGTTATTTGTTACCCTCAATGTTACGCACTTAACGACATATGCTTTCTTCTCATTTTTACTCTTTAATATTTTCCAAACTTTATTTTTAAATTTAATTTCTTTGACTTCAATAATAATTTAGACCCCTATTTAAATATTTTTTATTTGTTTTTATTTTTATATTTGATGTTGACCCAATTGAGTCTTTATTTTTATAGAATAACTTAATGTAATCTCTTATGTTAAATTGACGTTAACACTATCAAAAAATATGATATGTCAAAATCTAGATCTAACTCATGTCAAAATATGTATCATCTTCTATATTAAAATTCATTTGATTTTAATACATGACGCTTTTAAAATAGATATCTAGATTTTAAAATGTGATAGGCTAAAATCTTAACACGTGACAATTTCAAAACAA
The DNA here is from genome assembly GCF_029865625.1 of Vigna umbellata. Classification (NCBI taxonomy): domain Eukaryota; kingdom Viridiplantae; phylum Streptophyta; class Magnoliopsida; order Fabales; family Fabaceae; genus Vigna; species Vigna umbellata. The sequence goes on along the minus strand of NC_142165.1, from coordinate 21,073,041 downwards.
AAAATGACCTAAATTTTAAAATATGATCAACTCAAATTTAACACCTAACTCTTACTGATGAAGTCAATTTAACATAAGAAACCATTGAATTTTTAAATAGAGACTTGATTGATTTATTTTAAGAAAAATAAACATTCAATTATATATATATATATATATATATATATATATATATATATATATATATATATATATATATATATATATATATATATATATATATATATATAGATACCAAAATAAATAAAAAGTCTAAATTTAGAAATCAAATATCACTAATTAAGCCTATTTCTTTTTATCAAGTTTTCAAGTAAGTTTTAAGAAAAATAACCTTTAAGTTTCTTGATAAGTTTTAATACATAAATTTAAGCTTAACTTACTAAATTAGAGTTATTTGGCATAGCTGATAATCTAATTAGTATATGTAAAATGTATATAATTTTTTTATATAAATAAAATTTATGCCTTTTTAAATAAAATGTTATTATGTAATTATAATTTTATATTTTTAAAAATAAATTAAATTCTAATTAAATTTTTTAATGTTCCTAATTAAATAAAAAAGTTTGCACTTTTTACTATTAGGGTTTCAAAATCTTTTTAACCTTCTTTATATTGTTCATATTACCGTTTTCTTTGTCAAAAGAAGAAACGTTTACCCTATTAGAGTTGCATTATTCATATATTTTGTGCAAAATATTAAACTTTAAACATACTAAGACAATATTTTGGTTTTAAAATGTTAAAGTTTGTAAATTGTAGGATTAGGGTTTCTAAACATTATATTATCATATAATGTTACAATATTTATATATCTTCACTCATTTTGTTATTTTCTTCAAATTTGGGTATCCATAGCTGCAATATGTCTATATTGCAAATACAAAAGCAAATCTACTTCATAAATATTGTCACTCTAGAAAAGAAAAACTGAAATGTCATCGTGAGGTTTATACGATGTTGGTTTGTGTCGGATTTCATTAAAAAGAAGCTTCCATTTTCAATAGAGTTTGTTCAACAAAAACAAAGAGGTAATATATTTATTTACTAGATTCATATTTTTCTCTAAGTTGTAATTTTTCTACTCAAAATATGCATTGTTCTTTACATTTTTTCATGGAGTCAGAATCCATGTTTCAATTAAAATGACTCTAATTTACTAATTATAAAATGAAATTGCCGACATTAATGTATATTGAATCAAATCTTTCAATGTTGTCTCAAAGTATCTGAATGATCTAAAGAGAGCATTAAAGATACATTCTTTCAACTCACCTACGAATACAATACAAGGACTAAAATACTACAAAGATGTAATATTGTCCACCACTATTATACATAAAATATTGAGATAACTATAATTTTGCTATTGTATCTTACATGTACTTTGATATTTTTGGGTACCATATTGTTGATGGTGATGATTGTTTGTATAATGCCTGCATATTTAATAAAACAGTGTACCCAAACTCCAAAATATTTTTCTATGAAATGTGCAAGCATGTCATGAAAGTTACGCTTAGCTACTTCAAACATATTTTAAAACATTTTTTATTCTGTAGCAATATTTCGTTTAACATGATATTGTTATATAATTGATCAAATATATTCAATAACATTCTATGATTCTTGATAAGGATGCAACTACGCTCCTAAAAAATATCCTACACAGGGATCTTTAAATTTCATGACAAGATTAATTGTAAAACAATTTAACATCTATTTTTTTAGATACTTCAAATAAAATGATTTAAACAGTGTTTCTAGTTAGGAAGAAGGTACTTGATAAAGTTATTATGTTAAAAAGTTGAGTGTCATAATTATCAAAGTTTTATGATAATGTCATTCGAAAATAATGATTGAATGAAGTTAACAATACCAACTTTCTTGTTTTATGTATATAGTTTTGTATTTTTGTTTTGAAATTAATTTCTCTTATAAATATTAATGTTGTTTCTTTTCCAATAGACATAGACAGATCAAAATATTAATTTAAGTTAAAGTTTTATAGAGTTCATATCTTAAGTAGGAAACTTCTTGTTTTTGTGTAAGGTAAAGTAAATTGTTTGAATTATTTGTGTTCTATGAAGTCTAGCCTAATTACGTTTCAATCTCTTCTAAGTAATTAATTTTTATGGTTAATCTATTATGGTATTTTTCATTTTGATTAGTCCAATTTAAGCCCAAATGATATGTTTGGTGATTATTTAGGCTTAGTGGTCTGTTCTCTTAACTAGTACTTGACTATCTGAGTTGTACATGGTCGACTGGTTTGTTTGTTAGTTGGTCGAACACACTAGTTTACTCTTCCAAGTTAGTACTTGACCATCTAGGTTAGTTTGTGGCTAGTCAAGCTATTGGTGGTCGACTGGACTTGCTGGTTTGTTCTTTTGAGTCGGAGTTAACTATCTGGATTGTTGTATGACAGACCAACCCATGACTGGTTGGACTCACTAGTTTACTCTCCGAGTTGGGGATTGACCATCCAAACTATAGTTGATCGTCCGAACTATGATTGACAGAATTGTCTTGATTAGCCAAACTCACTGGTTCACTCTCTGAGTTAGAGGTTAATCATCCGAACTATAGTTGACTGTTCATGCTGTGACTAACAAAATGATCATACGATATATATTTGTAATAAATATTGAAATGCATATCTTTTATTTGTAATATTTTATTTATTTTAGTTTTTAAATACTGAAATGCATATCTTTTTAGATAATTATCATATGATAATTTTTAGGGTTAAATATGATTTTAGTCTCTAAACTATTAAGCGAATTTGTTTTTAGTCCCTCTTTCAAACTAAGGTACATTTTAGTCCTCCTCCTTAAGGAAACCTTAATTTTTGGTCCTCCAAAACTAACACCGTTAAAAACCAGCTAAGTTGGTTGACGGTGTAGTGCCACATAAAACCCGTTAAAAACCGACGACCCTCCCTTCCCTTTCGGATCTCCTCCTCACGGTTCTATCCGTCTGCTTCCTCGTCTCCTCCTCCAAGCCCAACATCGCTTCCACCCGGTGCCCCTTCCCGCGCCGCTTCCTCAAATTCCCCGCCATGTCCCTCACCGCAACACCTTCCAAAAATACCACCACAGCCACTGCCCTCAACACCCTACCCGCACGCCGCCACAACTTCGCATCTCCCCAATCCCTCTCCGACTGGCTCAAACCCCGCCTCCCCTCCGAGTCCTTCGCCTCGTGGGGCGTCAAGCCCAGCACCAAAAACGTGCACAACCTCTGGCTCAAACTCTCCCAAGGAGAAACCTCCCTCGCTGATTCCACTCCTCTGGTTCAGACGGTCCACATCGTCCTCGTCCCTGTCACCGCCAAACACGATCATAGAATTTCAAGCAATTCACAAAATTAATAACATCAAACCTTGTAAAAAAACGAAAATTGGGGGGAAATGGTTTATCACTGAAAATAAACCGCATATGGCGAAACAAATAAGGGAAATCAAGTAATGGAGGTGAGGTGAGAAAATTGTCCCAAAAGAATAGAGAGGTGTCCATTGAATAGGAAGAATCGCAAAATGGGTACCGAATCAGAAGATCCAGGTTGAAATTTGAATAGATCAAGAGAGAAAGATAGTGGAAAGAGAGCAGACCTAAAAAACGAGAGAGAAAGCGATGGAACCAAAGGTGGTTGCCGGAGCTGCCGTGGAGGGTGGCACGAGTAAGGGTGGCCAGGTGAGTGTAAGATGAGATCTAATGAATAAGTTGACAAACTAAAAAAGGAGACCAAGATGGAGAATGACAGCCCCACTGACGCGGAAGAGGCAATTGGGATGAACCTCAAGCATGTCTTTGGCTAGATCGATGGTGATGACGCCGACACTGCAGCCCATGTCGTCAAGGTTGAAGCTTTTGACATTACCACAGAGCTTGTACTTGTTGACGATCATGGCGGAAAGGGAGGGCGTGGGATTGACGACGAGGATTCCGATGTCCTTGGGTTTGACACGGGTGGTTACGAAGAGGTTGTCAAGGGCGCCGAACATGACCTGCTCGGCCTCTTCCCTGGCGGTAGGTTTCCTTGCCGAGGCCAGAGCGGAGGAGAATCTTGCGCTGGAAATCGAGGAAGGATGGGAGGAAGTCGCTGGTAAGGGTGGAGTGATGGATGAACTTTTGGAAATGGATAGTGAGATGATTTGGGGGACGGTAGCAAGAGAAGTCGAGGAGGTAGATGGAGGTGGGGCGTGTCATGATGTAGAGGGTGGATCCGTGTCATCACACGTGCCAAAAGTTAGGAAGGAAAACGGTGAACACACGTGGCAAGACGTTAGCCAGCTCAGGTAGTTTTTAACGGTGTTAGTTTTGGAGACCAAAAATTAAGGTTTCCTTAAGGAGAATGACTAAAATGTACCTGACTTTGAAAGAGAGACTAAAAACAAATTTGTTTGATAATTTAGGAACTAAAAACATATTTAATCCTAATTTTTATATTATGAAAAAGTCATTCTAGTGAACTGATGTGTTTTAAACTCAATTAATTACTCATAATTGTTATACAAATAAGAAAAAATATTATTTTTTTACAAATATTCCATTAATTATAATAAAAGAATCCATTAACATAAACAAAATTTATTTACCTTTTCTTCAATAAAAATCATGTGCATTGCACGGATAAAAACACTAGTATATGAATCAAATGCAGTCTTTGGTTGTAAGTTAACGAAAATGAGAGATTTGAAGTTATTTGAGTATTTTGAGTGTCGACTCAAGGGTCAAATAAGTAAAAGAAAAATACTTTAAAAAATGTTTTAGTACTAATATTTTTTATTAAATTAATTATAAAATTATATTTAAAAATATATTTTGAATTTTTTTAGTAATAATATACCTTTATTAAATTCATTATAAAATTATGTTTAAAAAAGGTCTCAAAACTTTTTTTAATATTAATATGCCTTTTATAGAACTTCTCATAACTAAAAATAAAAAATTATTTAAACAAAGATTAAATAGATTAATTTTATTATTTATTAAAAAATGTTAAATAAATTAATTATAACAGTTTAATAAATAATTTTATATCAATTTAAGTTTGTTTTAGACTTTTTCAAGTCTTTTGAGTTGCGTCTGAATATTTTCATCATCGTAGTTTAGTATGATATAACTCAATATTGTCATAATCATATTTTAGTATGATATAACTGTATGTTAAGCTAATTCAAATATTAATAATCAAACAAATATATAATGTTACTGGGATATCTCTACTAAAAAAAATGTTAACTTTTGGTATGCATAGAAGATGATAAATTGATTATTAACTGACATAAAATTCTGGTATTTTTCTTTGAAATAAGCAGTAAAAGTTTTGTTTGAAAAGAAATAAATGTAAACACCAATGAGATTTAGTTCGTTGTAGTTTTAAGAATGAAAATACTAATTACAGTAATTCCCAAGTTTCTGAAAAATACCAGCATGCTTAAGTACGTGTTATAGATGATAAAAAAATGCACTTAATACGAGGATTTTATATTACAAGAAACTGAGAACTTGAAACAGGAATTTTGGATTTAACTAGGATTTGAATTTGTTGAAAGAAAGTGTAAGCAACTTGAATTAAAATACACTTAAGTTATTGGTTTCAGCTAGCTGCAACTCTTGTACCTGTAAGATCATTGCTGAAAAAAAGAAGAAATCATTTTGTTGAATGGATTCATGGCATGATTATACTGAAAAGGCATGAGTATACATAGACTGATATAAAAAAGGTGAAACATGTGCTAACTTTGCAGTACTATAATTATAGCAGACTCACTCTAACTAAATGGGTCCATCCCATTCAACAACAAAACACCACCAAAGCAATGACAGGAGTTCTATTCTGATAAAGGCGATGGCCCACCCTGAGAACCCTCCAACCCTCAAACTTCTCGCTGATCGCTGATGATACCCTAGTCCATGATCTCAACATTACATTTGAACATAGACTGATTCTCCTTACACTTAACTAAGTTTAAACCTGCAATTTCTATTTTTTTTAATTTCAATTGTATCCCTGTCAACAACATCAATTTCTTTTTTTTTTTAATTTCAACTATATCCCTGTCAACAGCGTCAATGAGAATATTTTAGTTTTATAAAAAGGTGACCTACCAACTAATAAAATTCAAAGTTTCCTTTATCGCATCTTACTTGAAATCCTACATTCCTTTTCTAAAACATTCTTTTTTACTTTGTTTTTCCGCGCTCCTCCCATCCTCCCTCCTTTTTCACCATTTTTTTACGTGGTTAGTGCTCTTTCTTCCCCTCCTCCCTGGTGTTAGTGTCGTTGTGGGCTATTGTAGCAGGGTATCTTCTTCTCACACATTTCGCGTACATCACGCTTTCTGGCATCCAGGTTAGTAATTTTGATTTTGTTAGAGCTCTAGTATATGATGCATGATGTGTGATGCTATGATAGAATATATGTATGTGCTTGTTTTCTGGTTGATCTGCTTGAGCATCCTTTTTCTGGTTGATCTGCTTAAACACCCAACCGTGTCCTTTAGGTTTAAACAGACACTCACATTTTCTTGTGTCAGATACACTAGATTGAACATCTGACTTATATTTCCTATACTTCCCACTTCTTTCACAACCTAACAAAATAAATGTCTTTCTTCCGGCTTCACCAGTTGTTGTGTCAGATCTTACAATGACGACAACAAATCTAAGGTCAAATGCAATCTTTCGAACTCATTCAACTAAATCGGTGCGTGATAGGAATATTTGATAAGTGGAAAGCTCCGACATAAAATCAGAATTTATTTGAGAATCGAAAAATGAATAGTTATCCATCTTATATAATTAAATACGACCTACAATAAATATTACAACATTAAAATTTAATAAATAACAAATAACAAATAAAAAATTAAGGAAAATTTTTAAAATTAAAATCAAACTATAAAGAAGTTGTTTAAGCTAAAAACATTCAATGTTCTTAGTGAAAACTTATATTTATAGACCTAGAAATAGTTATTATGCTCCCGTAACGAGATAGACTATCTTTCTTTCCCAAGTGGACCTTAAGTCCAATTTTCAGAATCAAAATATACTACATTTCTCGTCTTAAAGCCACACCAATAATACAGAAATCAAAAGATAGAATTACAAAAGGACCATATTGTTAACTTCTTCTAAGGGGCAAGATAAAGATAATTAGAGAAGGCAAAAGAATGGTGAGACATGAGTGGAGAAGAATTGAGGGACCAATCTACGACACAACATATGAAAATTATAATAGCCACTAACATTTTCACTATTGGAAACTTCATAACCCATCCAACTCAGGCTTACACAGATAAATAATTGATTTCAAGTAGCTGACAAACAACAACGACAAAAAGTATATCTTGCTATGCACACTCATGCAGGTTTCTAGACAAGTGGCTTTGCAAGCATCACGGGTTACAACAGGTTTCAATTCTCCCGTCACTAAGCACAAAGATCTACCAAATGAAGGATATACTAAAAATACTAAGAACATGAAAGCATTCGCACAATTTATCTCATATTCAGATAAAATTTGAAAATCAACTAAGATCAAAACTTCTACCCAGGAGGTTTTCCCCAACCTTTAAGTAACACTTCGTGAAATGGAGGTTATTCATAACTAAAACTACCTAACTGACTCATAACTAATACATCTAAGAAAGCATAATCCATAAATAACACATATTAAATCAAAAATCATATAACATAATACATAAAATACAAAACATTCAGAGAAAATTAGGCTGCACAGAGCAAACACACTTGGAAGTGCGACCCCTCAAAATCACATGTCAAAGTGTGGTTGGGGGCAGTCGAAAATCGAAGTGCGATTGTGTATAACTGGCATTCGAACGATGACAATCTAAATTCGCAGCTCCAAGTGCGGTTAAGTGTGTTTAATTGAAATCTGGGCTAACCTGGACGAGTTCTCTCAAGACGTTCTTCCTCTCCTCCAATGGTCACAACACCACCACCACCAAGGATCACCACAAGCACAAATCACCACCACCACGAATCAGAACCTCCAACTCAAAAAAATCACCCAGTGAACAAAATGCTAGTAAGAGTGAAGTGAACAAAATGTTATGCTATAGTGAGTGCAAGAATGGGAACCACAAAGGGGGTGCATGTTAGGGTTTATACAATCAGAAAAATATTTGGATTGTTGGTAGTTAAGAAAATTGTTGGTGGTTAGGATATCATTAAGTAATCATTAATTATGTTTTGACTTTATTAAATGAAGGACAAAGATGTAAAATTGGGAGTGCACGATAAAAGAAGTGAGTACAGGGATAATCACTCTTGAATCTAAGTCTTCTATTAATTAGATAAAAATTAAAAAAAAAATAGAACATTGTATAAAAGTAAAAATTTATTAATTTATTATATTAAAATTTTGACTTAAAAATAGTGTCAATTATTAGTCTATAAACCTAACACTTCGCTCACAAAATCACTACTCTTAAAAGGTCAAGTTCAACCTCGTGGCTTTGAGAGTTTCACCTTTACTAAAAATCAAGCTTTTGGCATGCTGGTAACGATCTTGGTCATATCCAACAAATTAATTTGTTCAGAAGAGGGAGCCTATGAGGAAGAAAATTAAGGGAAGGAAGAGAAAATGTAGAAAGAAATCAAAGATGGGAAGATGTATAGGAGAACTACCAAATCAAACTGTGAAGGTAATGTTGTGTCTGAGACCGAAGAGAAGTTTGGTTTCCAGTAATATCAATTTGTCTCTTGGTACACATTACAAGCCAATTTTCTAAATCTCATCATGGTATGTAATTAGGTAAAAACTTTATGTTACAAATCAGTTTGGTAAAGTTAAATTGATAGTGAAATTCATTTCTTGGTATGATGTTAGAGATATGAGTTATAGAGTTTATTTTAACAAATTTTATTATTAGGTCTATTTTTTACTTATTATCCAACTACTATTAATTTTTAGTTTATGCTTGAGATATATACATCTTAATATAAAGGTTAAAGTCTTAACCGATGAATAAGATGGTTTGTGAAAGGTAATTTTATCATTTAAGATCATTTTAATATTTTTAATTTGGTTCTTTATCAAATTAGAATATTGATTATGGTCTCTACACAGTTAATATTTCATGATATATATGTCTTTAATTATAATTTTTTCTTAATTAGATCACAATAATAAATTGATTAATAAAATATAACACATTTAATAATTATATATATATATATATATATATATATTCAAATAAATAAAATATGAATTTAGAAAAAAAAACAAAAGGTGTTTATTTGATAATTTTAATTTTATGTTTTATTATGTTTTAATGTTTGAAAAATTATCTATACAAACAAAATTAATGAGTGACTGGGATTTAAAATAAACAAAATGATTGAAACGTTTTTGTGAATGTTTTCCTAAAATAATAATTTTTTAAACTGAAACTCCTTAAATTATTCTTCCAAAAGATATGTTTAGAATTTCCTGATTTTTGTTTTCTAAAATGAGTAGGAAAAAAAATTAAAATTATGGAAAATAGTTTAAAATAATTAATTAAACATAGTTTTAAACATTAATTATTTTAAGAAAAGGACTATTTTGTAACTTCTCCGTAATATAAATTGAAATTAAATTTATTATTATTGATTTTTTGAAGAATAAAAATATTATAATAGATAGTGTTTATGATCAATAATAATATTATTCTAAAATTTAAATTTATATTTTATTTCTTTTTTTTTTCTATAAATCATTATAATAATATACCGTTTCGGTTATGAGGAGCCTGATATTAAAAAATGGATAGAACATTTAATGATCGATCTAAAGTCTATAGGCACTTAAATTGAGTCTAAAGAAATTTTGATTTAATTAATACATCTTGTAATATAAGAGATATTTTAACAAAAGATAAATAGATTTATATATTTGTTTATATTTTCTTATTATATTTATATTTTTGAAACGAAATATTATTTTTTTATTGGGAAGATAAACAATTTGTAACGACTTTATTAGTAAATAGAAGAACATTCTCAATATAAGAGGCAACACTATTTTGCTAAGGTAGTTATTAGCTTTGAATCAAAATATTATTTGGCGTTCATCGTGAAACTCGATAAAACTCGATTCCAACCCCACAAAACATAGAATAATGTTAGTGTAGTTCTATTATGATTTATGTTAATATATAAGAATCGTGAATATTAAGATTCTAAAATAGTTTTCTGAAATTGAATTAGCAACATAAAAAATCTAAAAATAACTTATAGTGTATTAGAGCCAGATTATTAGATTTATGATTCTTCTTTCATAATGTTTGTTCCCAAATTTATTTACGAACCCTAATTATGATTTAGGAATTTTATATATTTGATGAAAATATATTTTGAACCGTTGATTTTTTGAATTAATTGAAAGCATATTGTCACATGAATCAAAAATCAATTGCTTTGAAGTTTATGTTGAATAGCCCTGATTGGAAAAAGCAATTTCTTGTTATGCCAATCGAAAAATTTGGATGCACCGCTTTTATAAATCTAAATGCCTTAATTGCTCATAAATGTTTGGATTGGTTTGCGTGCGTGTCGATTCAATTCTTCCATAAATGAAAGCATTGAATTTGCAAATTGAAATCATAAATGCATGATGTCATGTTGTGTAGTTCGTAAGGTTCAATTCCAATCCAAATTGAATAAAGAAAACATTTTTACTGTTGCAAACTTAATAAGGTGCAAATGGTCTTCAATTGCGTTAATTGAAAATTTTGATTTCCTGCCAAATCGACATTTATTTGGATGCACGAGTTTTAATTTCTTTTTTCAATTGGAATTATACTGCTGGACAATATATTCAAGCTGTGTATTGCAATTTGGAAAATCATAGGTATTGTTGTGTGGATCACTAACTTTGATTTTGTATATTTAAATTTAAATCAACTAACTTTAATTAAGGTGGGAAACGGATTGTTCGTTTAAAGTAATTAAATTTCCAACATAGGAGGGTTGTTTATCCTACTAAAGAAAAAGAGAATTCCAATACGGTTTTGAACAAATGTTCACTTGATTAAAGAAAAAAGAATTTCAATACAACTAAGAGAGATGTTCACCCAACTAAAAACAAAGAGAATTCCAACAAACCTAAGAACAAGTGCTCATCAGACTAAAAAAGAACTCGAACATGACTAGGAAGGAGTGCTCACCTTACTAAATAAAAAGATAATTTCAGCACGGTAGGAAGTAGGTTCTCACTCGACTAAAAAAACGTCATTCTAAGTCGATTGGGAACAAGTCATAACCTAACCAAACAAAACACAACATTGTGTCTTTGGTGGAGCTAAACATAGCCTTACTAAACAAAAATTGACATTCCAACTTAGTTGGAAATAAGACATAGCTTAACCAAATAAAAAATGACATTCCAACTTAATTGAAAGTAAGCCATAGCTTAACTAAACAAAAAATCAATACTTCATTTCAATTAGGAGCATGCCATAATCTTACTAAACAAAAATCAACATTGCAGCTTGACTGGGACTAGAACATAACCTGACTAAACAAAAGGCGACATTCCAGCTCGGTTGGGAGCATACCATAATCTAACTAAAAAAATTGACATTTCGACTCGGTTGGGAGTATGACATAGCTTGACTAAACAAGGAACACCATTTCAATTTTTTTGAGAGCAAGACATTACTTGACTAAACGAAAAACGACATTTCAGCTCAGTTAGGAGAAGGGTATAACCTGACTAAACAAAAATTGACATTCCAACTTGGCTAGGAGTAGATCATAGCTTGAGATTAAACAAAAATTGACATTCAAACTTGGTTGGGAGCAAACAATAACCTGACTAAACATAAAGCAACATTTCAGCTTAGTTGGGAGCATGCCATAACCTAACTAAAAAAAATAACATTCTAGCTGGACTTGGAGCAAGCCATCAAGTCATGACTTAAAAAAGCAACATACAAGCTTTATAGGAAGCATGCCATAGCTTGACATAAAAATCGACATACTAGCTCGGTTGTGAGTAAGCCAAACCCTAACTTAAAAATTGAAATGCCAGCTTAGTTGAGAGCTGACCTAAAACGTCTGTTTAATTCAAGCCCAACATGATTGGGGTTGCTCATTGTTCAGCTAAAATAAAACCAAGAAGTTGTTGATTTTGCCGTGGCTAAAGGTTAAGGGACGGTGTACCATCTCGGTCGTCTATAGTACTGTCAAAACAGTCCACTCGACCCGACCTGATCTAGCCCACCACTGGTTGGCCACTTAGTGAGTCAACCCAACCCAACTCACTTATTAGCAAATCGATAAAATTTGAACCCCAATCAACCAATCACAAGTTGGTATGGGTTGACTAACTTGCTTACTTAATTAGAAGTTTTTTTTTTCAATTTCAAAATAAAAATAACAACTATTTTCTAATTCAAATCTAAATAAATTTCTACTCAAAAGGATGTTAAACTCAAGAGACAATTCAAAATAAATAAAAAATACAGTACAATCCAAATACAACCTAAAATCATCTTAAACTCCAAATGCAATCCAAATGCAAAAGAAATAAGTATCTAATATTGATAATTTTTGGGTCACTTATTCATCTATAAGATTAAAGTCTTTAATGGATAAATTCATAATATTTTGCTCTCTTGAAGCATCTTTTTCTTTATTCTCATCTACAATATAATAAAAAAGAATGTTAACTAGTAATATTAAAATACAAAGTAATAATTAGGTTAATTGGTGAGCAATTTGGCTCACCCGAGATTCAGCCTAGGTGAAACGAGTTCTTAGTAGCTTAGACTCAATTGTATCAAAATTTTAAATTTTTTTGAACCCATTACAGCCCGAACATGTGGTGGGCTAGGTTGACTCATGAATTTCAACCTATTTTAATAACACTAGTCGTCTAGGGTCCAACATAATACTCGAAGATGGATTGAATGTCCAAAGACTGATCCAAAATCTATAAGTCCAAGAATTTGTCCTAGAGAAATTTTGATTTAATTAACCATATGGTAATCTAGTGGATATTTTAGCACAAAATAAAGATATGTATATTTGTTTATATTTTGCTATTATATTTATAGTGGGTTGTTTCTTCTCTAGTGTTTAGTTTCCACGTAGTCCAAAGCCCGCTCAGATAACACCTGTAGAAAGTACTCTAAATCCTAAAGTCAGTAGATGATTGTTTGGTTAATAATCAATGCATATTGTGTACATGTTATCTTAAAATCATATTTGAGACCTTTATCTACGTTAAGAGGTTGATTTATCATTATCATTGCTAATTTGATCATGTTGTGACCAATCAATCATATTGTTTAATCTGACCATGCATAATTGCTCGATCTAGTAGGTAGCCAAAGGAGTTTTGCTTATCTATAAATATGACAATTCATAACTGTTCGGTCAAAACGACTAAATGAGCTCTATCCGATTGTAATCATTCTTCAAATTCGGTCTAGGAGAGTTCACTTTTGAAACTCGACTAGAGGAACTTGATATTAGAAAACTAGACCTAAAAAACTCAATGTTAAAGTTCGAACTGAGGAGGTCAACCTAAAATCTCAACCTAAAGAATCTCGTATTAAAACTCGACTAAGAAAAGTAAACTACACTGACATATTGTTGGAGTTTTAAATTTTAAATCATTATTATTATTATTCTAATTAGTATTGATATAAATATTTACTGTTATAATATTTTATTTTCAAACAATAATAAGTAATAACAAACTTAGTTTCAAATTATACGAAAAGATTATAAATTATCTTTTATTTTATTTCTTCTCTTGAAGTAATTAAAATTTAAAGGCAATATTTTCATTAGTTATTTTAAATTAATTTTTTTAATTTTAATTTTAACTTTTAATTTGTTTATTTTTCCTCCCCATTTTAAATAAATAAAAACAAAACATATAAATAAGTCCATTTAAGAAAATAATGTTCCAATAAATCTACTTGGAAAAATAAGTTTGAATAAATCTATTGAAAAAATGTTCTATAAAAAAAGTATTATTTTTGAAAATAAAAACACGTTTTGTTTGACGTAATTTAATATAAAAATAATTTTTTTAAAAAAGGAAGCAAATTTTAAGAATTAATTGAGATGAGACTTGGGTCAAATTTTCAATTGAAAAAAAGAGTAAAATTTAAATATTAATGATAATGAAATTAATTAAACATTATAAATTAAAAAACTTTATTAATGATAATGAGAATAATTAAAACATTAGAAATTAAAGTTTATCAAACTCATTTGAAAATTATAAATTAATTAGTATATAATTAGAATTAATGTATTATTTAAATAGTAAAATTTAAAGATTAATTAAAACAAATTAAAGTATTGAATTTTTATTTATAAAAAAGTAAAATATTCTACTCTTTCGGTTTCAATTATAATCGCTCCGGTCAAACGTCAAAAAACTAAAAAAAAACATACGTCAAAAGTTTTTACACTAGTGATAACTATCATCAACTAACAAATCCTCCATTACACCAAATAATTTGCTGCTCACGAAACGACGTTGCACAAAAAGAATATATTATTCTAAATCTGATAATATATTCTTCTACCCAAAAATAATATATGAATATATTAGAAATAACCTTGTATTATAATAATTAATGATATTTAAATGCATTGAATTTATGTTAATTTTATTTATTTTTTAAAATATTTTATTTAAGTAAAATATTTTAAATTTTTATTTTTTTGTCAATCAAAAAATATATTTATTACCATGAAAGGTAAAAAATTATTTAAACATCAAATAATTATTAATAACTTAAAAATATTAATATCAATAATTTTATAATTGATTATTTATCTGGTAAAGTTCATCAAAATTTTGAATTCATAGTAATAAGTATTTTTCTATATTGATATCAGTTAAAATTGATTTTAGTTGCTATATGTATTTAACTTATATATGAAACAATAAAGAACCACAAATTAGGACACGGTACATTAATTAGGATTTAAATTTATGTCAATAATGTTTTCTATTAATGCACTATCAATATTAATAATAGATACAGAAATGCCGAGGATTTTTCTTTACAAAAATTCAATTCACATTAATTGTGATTTCTTTCCACTTAATAAAAAAACCGTGTATGTCTTTTTCTTTATCATGTTGCTAACAATGTACTTTGTCACCTATAAATAATGCAGCATATCAGTGTCAAACACATCCAAAAAGAATTTCAAAATCAAAGCTTGCGTTTGTATCTCTGCAATGGCTCATTTGACAATTCTTTGCATCATTCTCCTCCTTCCCATAATCTGTGAAGGTAAAAATTTTCTCACAATATAATACAATTTTTTCTCATAATCTGTGAAGCTTGCATCATTCATTACTGTACAGTTTTACATCTCTAAGATATTCTTTCACTACTCTGTGACTCTGTCCTATCATAGACATTTAGTTTAAAAGTTTAGGAATTAAAAATATAATTAATCTATTTTTTTAATAAAATGGGATTTATAAACTCTTCCATGGATCATGATGTCAGGTGCATGCTCTTTCAGAGATCTTTCAATTACCCAAAATCTAACTGGAGTTAAAGTACGGGGAAAGCCAGAATGGACAGTGAAAATCACCAACAATTGTGCATGTGTTCAATTGAACGTGATCTTGAATTGCCAGGGATTTCGAACGGTTGAGAAAATAGACCCATCAGTTTTGAGAATTTCCTCTACTCGCTGTCTTGTTAACAATGGTCAATCTGTCTATGGAGATGCTGTTCAATTTAATTATGCTTCGGACAAACAATTTGAATTCACTCCTCTTTCCTCTCAGATTGCATGTTCTTGAATGAACAAACCTCTTCTCATGTACTTTTTGTTTTTCATATGTAGTTTGTTTTTTATTTTATGCACTTTTGAGTCAAACCTTGATATACAATGGAGTTTGTCTTACAAATTATAATCCATTAATAATGCATTCGCTTTTCATATGTTAAATTTGCTTATGCAATGTCATTGTGAAAGAATATAAATGGTTACTCTTAAATCAAAGAGAAATATTTCAAAAGTTAGAATCCAGTTTTTTGTTATTTGTTTTTGTTGAAATGGAATGAGGATAACCGCCTATCTTCCTTCCGTTTTTCTAGTTCTTAGCTCCGATAAATCGATTGGCCTTTTAATCTTGTAATCCTGCACGCTGAGCATCCTTGCTCCTTCATTCAGGCTATTAAACACCGAATGGGGGATTGACTCTGACGCTCAAGTCAGAATTTTTCTCTGTACATCTATTATGAGTAATCAAAAAGTCCTTTTACCTCAAAAATAAATCCATATTTATAGAGTTTAAAGGAATATGACCAATTAAGTTACTTCTTAATGGTCATTAATGCAAACTTTAATCGTTTAACAGTAGCCGTTATGACCTTAATTGTGCCTTAATTGTGTTCAACATTTGTAGAGACCGAGTGGCTTCAAGACATTTTCGAGTGTCTACCACTCAGTTTTACTTAGTGTCTACCACTCGGTTTTATTCATGTACTTTGCAACCCTTACCAATCGGTTAGATTCGGGTCCATAGTAAAATTATTCATGTAAGACTTTGTTCACTTGGAGGAGATGATTTGAGAGAGGGTGAGTGGATGGATTTAAGGGTAAATTTTTTATTGTTTATTTGAGTGGATTTGGAGGTAAGTGAGAGTAGATTTTGAAGTAAAATGTAGGATTTGATTGATTTGACAAGATAAAAAAATTTGTTTAATAGGTAGAAATTAAAGATTATCAAAATACCCTTTGTAGTAAAAGTAGTATAGAATGATAATGGTTAATATTATATATAAAATTGTAAAAATTATTATAAAGAGAGAAAAATATAAAAATTAATTTTTAAAATTTCGTTATTATTATTATTATTATTATTATTATTAAGCACTTGAGAATAAATAACAGGAATCAAATAAGATAATACAGGGAATTGAATAAAAAAATGTGTAATTGAATACACTTTAATGGAAGGGGCTAAGCTCATGGGGAACCGAATACTATATGGTGTATTCGAATACACCTGATTAAAGTTGAATAAGGAGGGGAAATTGGTCATTTTATTAACAATCACTGCAAATATTCGCTAATATGCGAGGATTCAAAATATCTGTAATCCCTCAAGTCCCTCCCATTACTCGCTTGCAAATCATTCAAAATAAATGTGATAAATCCCGCAAATCATTCTTCGCCAATCACCGTGAACAAAAAATTCTTTGCAAGTGAACACAACGTAAACATTTTCTTTCTGACCTTGTGACAAATACAAGACTTAAAGTGTTATATATCACTAAAAAAACTTGAATCACCGGTAGATAAATGCCATTAGTAACATTGAATTTTTTATGAATTATTGATAGATGAAGATTCGTTGGTAATTATTTTATCAAAAATATTTATTGATGAAGTATGTTCGTTGATAATTTTTTACGGATAAATCTATCAATAATTATTGACAGAATCATAATTATTGATGGTTATAATCTATCGATAATTACTGACAGACATAATTCATTGGTAATTATCTACGAACATAATTCATTGATGGTCCATCAGTAATGTGCGAACCAGATTGAAGTGTAGTGGACAAGATTTGCTTCTCACCACATTCAACTTTGACAAAATCGGAAGCAATCAAAGGCAATCTCAATCAGAGAATCCAGATATATGTAATCATAAATCAACCAATGGAGTGAAATAAAAGTAGCCCATAGCATTAACGAGTGTAAATGTTTGCATTATGACCTTCTGACAAATACAAGACTCAAAGTGTTATATATCATTACAAAAAAAAATTAATGGTTAAATATTGTCGATAACATCGAAAATATGTTAGTATTTGACTTTTTTATGAGAAGATATGTCGATAATTATTTTATTGGAAACATTTACCAATTTATGTTTATCGGTAATTTTTAGCAGATAAATCCTTCAGTAATTATAGACGAAAAAATTCGTCGATAATTATCATGGACAAGATTCGTCAATAATTACCGACGATTATGATTCACCGATATCGGTAGACACAATTTACCAATAATTACCGACGGACATAATCTATCGATGGTCTGTCATTAATGTACGAAACAGATTGAAGTGCAATAAGCAAAATTTGCTCCCCACCACATTCAACTTGGACAAAATCAGAGACAATCAAAGACAATCCCATTTAAAGAATCCAAATATACATAGTTATATAAATCAACCAATGCAGTGAAATAAATGTAGTACATATCATTAAAAACATAAAATAATGTGCAATTAGCTTGTCTTACTTGGCCAACCGCTCACAAGACTTTAACTAGTGCAACACCTCTCAATTTGTAGGATGCTTTATCTACATATAGAAACATCACAATAATTAGCAGGACATATTGTTATGATCATTAATCTGTCGAGACTTATATAAATGACTAAAATTACGTATGCAAGTAGAGGAACACTCACGTATAATAGATAACGAAAAAGACCTAGAAAAAGCACTAAAACTCAATTTACATGAACGAAGAAATTGGTTGGTCCAAATTGAAGAGCTCGTCGCAAGGATTAATTCAACAACCTCAATTCTTCAATCAGACGAGTAGAGAGGAAGAACCCTTAGAGAATAATCAGAAAACTCTAAAATAGTAGTTTCTAAAGTGATGATCTATTTTAAAATAATGAAATTATAATAAAACTATTTATATTAAAACCTTTTAATATTAAAATAATTAAGTTTCACTACTTTTAAAATACTATCACTTTTAAAATGTCATTTTCTAGGTTTTGTGGTCAATAACATACATCAAAATTTTTGAAATTTAAAATATATAATAATAGTTTGAATTTGAAATTCAAAGTTGAAAAAAATTTGTAAAATACTTCTAAAATGTTTCTAAGTTCTGATTTTAAAATAGTTCGCATTTAAGGAGCAAACAAAATGGGAAAGTCGAAAAGTTCCATAGATTTAATGATTTTTAATAATATAATAATATAATAATATATTATAATACACATTTATATTTATTAATATAATAAAATAATAACACAATAATACTAATATAAATAATAAAACTTAAAAAATGATAAAATAAATAAATAATAGAATAATGTCATAATTAATAAATTAAATATTATATATATATATATAAGTTAAATACATATTTATCGTAAAAATAATTAAAATATTATTTTTTAAAATTTTTATAATAAAATAATTATATTAGATTGTAATTACTTTTAATAAATAAATATATGATCTTTACATGTCGCCTTTTTATAATTTTACATATGCTTTTAATAATAATACTAATAATTATTATATTAATAATAATAATGATAATAACATTAATCATTATAACATCTTATAATCTAACACTTGATAATTCATAATTGATATATTGTAGCATTACATTTAAGCTAACATCCCATAATCTCACACTTGATAACTCATAAATATAACTCGAATTCTTCTAATTTATTCTTCTATTTCTTTCTTCATTGACACTGAATCAGATGACATTCCTTCATCTGCTCCTATATAACGAATTATACGATCATCGCACATACACAAACACAAACAAGTAGGGTGAGCTAACATGCAACAAACCATTTATAAAACATGCATAATTACTTTGATACACTCAACAAACATCATATAATAATCATGTCAGACACCCTCATACCATCGTACAACAATTGCACTATAGATACTCATCCCATCATACCACAATTCCTAATAGACACTCATCTCACAATACCCCATAAACACTCATCCCACAATACTCAATAGACACTCACTCCACAATACCCAATAGACACTCATCCCACAATACCCCATAAACATTCATCCCACAATACTCAATAGACACTCATTCCACAATGTCCAATAGACATTCATCCCACAATACCCAATAGACACTCGTTCGGATGATACGTTGATGAGCGGTCACTGGAGGTTATGCACTTGTGATGACTTCTACTTCTTCTTACAAATACACTTCCAAACTACCTCATACCATCCACAAGGTTAGTCCTCAACACTATGTCCAAAACCGGCACATAGACCAGGACCTCCTGCCCCTCTCACCACATAATTCATCCTTCTCTACTTGAGACTGGATGATTATTAGAGTATCAGGATAACCTCCAACAACAGGACCCTCAACATCAACATATACACAAATACCATATCATTATAGAATCTCTCCACGAGACTCATACCATGCTCATATTCCTCAACTCATATTATACCATTACAAAATCTCCCCATAATACTCATATCATGTTCAAATGCATAAATTCAAATCCAATATAATAAAATACAATCATCATATAAATCATACAAAATGAATATATCACAAAATAAATTAATAATACTAAAATATCACCATAAATGGTCACCGGAGAAGAATCAAATGTTTGACGAATCAAACTCACCATAAACGCCAGTACAAATGACTAGTCACAACTTACTGGATTTGACCAGGGCCGCTCTATGATCAGGGATGTACCAACTTCGGTTTTTAAGATTCCTCTATCCTACCATCATAATTATGACCTTAATATAAACGTTCTGGGAAACTAAGGAGTTGAATCTAGCATAGCTGGTTAGACATCTTCTTATCCTTCCAGAAAGATGAATCCATCATATATTTTATATCAATTGAGTATATTGCATAATAGTTTAACAGTACTTAATCTGTTCAATAGGATTTAAGTTAAAAACCTATCGAGTAGACTTCCAGGAAAGAGAGGTGTATCACAATGGACAACTTAAGTACCAAGTCTTTCCTTAGCCAAAGTGTTCCTCAACTAGTTTTTAACAAATTTATTATTTACAGATTCAAAACAACAGCATATAATATTAACACAAAAATTCAATATAGATAGATATACAGTAAGCACATATGTTTTTCATTAACAGTACTCACATAGAATTTCAAGACATGAATAGTAATAAAACAATAATAAATCATAATATAAAAGCTTAGAAAAGTTAGCTCCCTTATCTCTATTCCAGACTTAATCTCTTGCTCATAATTTGTTTCCCTGAAAACCCTCTAGAATCTCTACTCTTCTTGCAACTAAAAATTTCTTCCTAACTCTTTCTTCTCTATTTCTCAAGATTTCTCACTTGATTTTTCCTCTCTTTGTGCAGAATAACCTCCCCTCTCATGGCTATTTATAGTCCAAAATTTTTACTATTTAACAATTTTTTAATATTATTTATTATTTTAATATTATAATCACCACTTGACATATTTGATCCTTCAATAATGACTTCAAACGTGGAGTGTTTATCCACTATAGTTTGAACCCATGTTCTTGAAATCACCACAATTTTCTACCATTTAAGCTACCAAAATTTCTTATTTAGCTTTCCACATTTTATTTTTACATAAACTTATTAATTATATTTTTCATTCACAAAGAAATTTATTACTACTACTAATAAAATTGTTACTATTAAGGTAAATATTTTTCATGGGTCTTACAATCATCATTATTATTATTTTCGTAACAAATAATAATAATAAAAATGTTAGTAATAATAATATTAATTACTACTACTAATAATTACATTTTATTTTCTATTAATTTCAAAATATGGTAATAAAAATTTGAATTTGAAATTTGAAAATTTTAAAAAATTGTAAAAAAATAATGTCCTTTTAATGGAATTTTTAATGGCTCTAAAAAACTTTCACATATTTCTAACATATCAAAACAATTCGTAGATGTGAACAAAATATAAAAGATAAAGAACTCAAAAACATTAATGAAAATATGTAAATAAATAATAATAATAATAATAATAATAATAATAATAATAATAATTAAAATATAATATAAAATAAATAATTAATTATGACATCATTAATAAACTAAATAATAAAATATTATAAATATTAATTCATTTAAAATTATAATACACAAATTTAAATAAAAATTTCAATAACATAAAAATAAGTATATTATTAAAAAGTAAAAATTATAAATTCTTTCAACATTTAAAGATATAGAAATAACTAACGATTTTAATTTCAATATTTTCTTAAAATTAAGATTTATATTGGTAAATTTAAAATTCGTAATATTCATAGTAACAATTGATTTTGAAATTCAAAATCTAAAAGGAATGTAAAATTGTGGTAACAGTTTTTGAGTAGAAAATTCAAAAGCCAAAAATATTTTAAAAAGATAAAACTATTTCAATGAACCCTTCTAACACCAATGCACTAAAGGAAAACGAAAGCGGTTATTTTCACTTATACGCAGCAGTTCCGCAACTGAAACATATACAAGCTAGGCAAAAAGGTCGGTTCTGAACCGAGGCAAAAAGGTGTCGGATTTTGTCTCGGTTCAAATCCAAAATCGAGGCAGTAGAGGGGTGTGTGCTTTTGCCTCGGTTCAAATCCAACAGAGGCAATAGAGGGTTTTTTTTTTTTTTTTTTTACAACATGTTCAGTTGTGATAGTGCAAGCTCCAAGCAGAACCGCTCAAACCGAAAGCCTTCGGTATCAACTTCCAAGAAGATCAATCATGCAAATGTAATGCATTATACTTATTCATCCAGTGTGTCTAAGACACCTTGAACAATCTGCTTTCTTTTTATGTAAGAATCATATAACCACATTTACAAGCATAAATTAGCTAAAGCAAAAAGCAACAAAAGAAAAAGTAGGTAAAAATTACAATCTAAACTAAAAAACAATGTGACCAATTCAGTGAATCATCAACACTCATTATTCAAGCAAATAAACATAACTGACAGTTACATTGTAGAGCAAAGAAATAACCTTTCATCAAAGGCAAGCACTCTGGGCAAGCAGACGTGGCAAAACCACCTAATCAACAACGACCACACTGTCGATCTGATCTCTAACTTCTTCTGGAAATTCACCAAATCATGATTCGAATCCACGACCTCCAACTTCGTCGGTCCCGCACAAACCGCAAGCGAAGCAATCGAGAAACCCTTGGCTCTCCTCGATAAAAAATTCTCCCCAAAACTGAACTGACTAATCTACTTGAAATTCTCAGCAATTCCTCTAACCACACCCAAAACCTTGTCTCGAACTGCGCCCTCCTTCAATTTCAAGAAGCTGACACGAAGGGCCGAGCCCGGCGGCAGAACGAGGTTGCTGAGGCCATCGACGACCCAATCGACAACCATGATGTCGTCGGGGAGCATGTTTTCCTTGATGACGGTGACAGATAAAAAGAAGATCAACTCTTCATCAAATCAAAATACCTCCTCCCATGATCAACCAAACAGGAACGATTATGCAAAAACACTTCACCTGTTATTCCATTCAAAAACAGGGAACAAGCAGAAACTCCATTCAGAAACCAAGAAAATAAAAAAAAATAAAACCTATTTGATTGTCACGCCCTTGCGCCTCCGTTGCAAGAACAATAACGGTCATCGTGCCCTTGCGCCCCCGCCGTGTCTCCGTCGTTTCTTCCCCGCGCTTCCATCATGTCTTTGTCATGCCATTGATGATCCCTCCAGGTTGGTTGTCCAGCGAGACGAAGAACCCTAAGCTTGGTTGGATGCACGAAGAACCCTAGACGAATCGGAACAGAGAAGAGGAAGGAAGGGTTGGATGCACGAAGAACCCTCTCGGCGACGGGGACGCGGATCCAAACAGGGAAGAAGGGTTGCTGTGTCGAACAGAGAAGAGGAAGAGGATAAACACCACCTTTTCGCGATGCAGAACAAAGAAGAGGAAGAGGATTATATTTTGGTTCAAGGAGAAAAAAAAAACAAAGGATGAACCCTTAATTTGGGTTATCTGATACAAGCCAACTTGAAATTAGAAAACTAAAAAAAATAAAACATGTTTGTGCTGTGGAGGAAGAAGAAAGCTCGTGGAGGAGGAAGAAGAAAGCTCGTGGAGGAGGAAGAAGAAAGCCCTCTTCGCTCGAGAAGGAAGAAAATGCACTATTCACGTGAGAAGATTATTTTGGTAGGGCAGGCTTTTATGCCTCGGTTGACTAGGAAACCGAGGTAGTAAGCCATTTTTGAAAAAGGCGTCAGGTGCACAATCTAACTTTTCAGAAAGGACATGTGCTCTTAGCAGGGTTATATGCCTCGGTTGTTTACTTAACCGAGGCAATATACCCCTTATGCTTCAGTTCTCCTTGAACCGAGTCATATAAAAATCGAAGTGTCTATAGCGCCTTAATAACCTTTTTTTTACTAGTGCTTTATGTCTCAGTTGCTGACTTAACCGAGACAGTATACCTATCACGCTTCGGTTCCTTTTGAACCGAAACATATAAGTTTTCTAAAACTGCGAAAATGTCACTGTACTTTTATACGCTTCAGTTTCAGTAAAATCGAAACGTATATACCGCGTTAAAAAAGCTTTTTTTTTACTAGTGTAATGTACTTAAATCATTTTTACAAATTTCTAACCTATAAAAAGAGTTAATATTTAAGTTAAGAACAACATCTAAAAGAAGAAAAATTCAACAAATTTAATGATTTTTAAAAATTAATAATTTATTATATCACATAATAATATTTAATAATAATACAATAGTACAATAACATAATAAAATTAATATAATAATAATAAAAATTAAATAATATATAAAATAACAAATAAATAATTGAATAATGGCATTATGAATAAACTAAATAATAAATAATTAGAAATAATATTTCATTTAAAGTTTCAATCCAATTATGTTAAATTTAAATAGTAATTAAAGAATAATTTCAACAATGTAAAACATAAGTTTATTGTTAAAAAAATATGAATGCAATTTCACTTATGTTTGACATTGTAAGATTTCATTTAATATTATAAAACTACTAAATAAAAAATTATATATATGATAATCAACAAGCACATAAGATAGAAGTAAATATAATTACTGTATTACAGTAATCTATGAAACATGTAATAGGTATAGCCAACTATATATACACACTAACAAGAAGCTAGAATTTTTAAAAGAAGAAAGCTTTTACATAATAGAACAAATCATAGCTAGGCTATTGTATCTCCCTTACCCTACATCGAATTAATTGGAAGATTTTTATTTAGTCACACCACTAAATTGGTCATTGTAGTTAAGAAGAAAAACAAAAAAATGAATAAACAGAGAAGAAATGGTAAGCTAATGTATCAAAAGAGTTTTCATGAAACAAACATAAATATATTATCATAAATAACTCATTAATGAAAATAACAATATCAGATTTGAAGACTATACTAGACTCAATTATCAAGATACGTGCCCTTGAGTCAGACTAGTGAAGCCATGCACATGTGGTGATAAGATATCGTTCTATCGAGTTAGCACACACAAGTTTAGTCCTTGTCACAATAATAAGAACCCTAGGATCATCCTTATGATAGAACCTCCTACCATTCTTACCACATAATCATCCTCCTCTACATGAGTATGAATGATTAGTAGAATTCATGATAGCTACACTAAATGGAACAATCCTTACCTTAAGTCACACCACAGTGAAACACACATTTCACATAATTTCCTCCTTAGAAATCACTACTTCATCATCACTTTCATACCATGTTTTAATTAACTCGCATTCACAACAATATCATATATGAATAAATATCATACATACTTACAATCATGTTACCAATCTATGAAACATCACAATCCATAATAACCATACATAGAAACCATGATAAATAACTTCAAACAATTCAAAGAATCATAAATTCACCAAAAACATACATTGGCATTCATAGTGACACTCAATGCGAGACCTTTCACAGAGGAGAGTGCTTAGCGTCAAACCTCTCGCAAATTGTCTCGCCCAACAAGACCATTTTGTCGCTTAGCAACCTCAAATTAAACGATTTCAGACATATAGAGAAAAGTGGTGTTGAACGGTACAAAACCACCACTCGACACCATAGCATACGCATTTTTAGTCACTTAGTGACACAAACCTGGCGCTTAATGGTCTAGAGCTTAAATGCTCCTAGACTTTCACAACCAAGCTTGCGTTCAACATCACACCAATGTCGCTTAGTGCCATATCAGAAACCAATACATTCAAATCTATTATTTGAGAAGACAGAAACTTGTTTAGATGATCAAATTGATGTCTCTAACTTAGTGCTTAGTTCAATGCTATAGTATCTACTAATTTGCTAAAATGATCAAATCCTCAGTTTCTTAACTCAAGACCTAGATCAAACAACATATAATCATCAAACACAACACA
Organism: Vigna umbellata; assembly: GCF_029865625.1. Taxonomy (NCBI): domain Eukaryota; kingdom Viridiplantae; phylum Streptophyta; class Magnoliopsida; order Fabales; family Fabaceae; genus Vigna; species Vigna umbellata. The sequence continues at coordinate 21,046,839 of NC_142165.1, read as the reverse complement.
ATTTCAACATGTTCAACTACTAATTTCAGTAACTCAAACAGGTGTTAAAGGTCGTCATCAAGTGTATCAAATCGTTCAAATATTATAAAATGATAAGATCAAGTAGTATTTCCCAATACAATAATAACTAAGTTAATGCCAAAAGTTTTAACCCATGTTGTAAAACTTTTAGTTTAATAGATATTTTTTTTCAATATTTATTGAAATTAGTCAATATGTCCTCAATTCTTTTTTCTTTCCCATATAGCCTGTATTTTTGTTAAAATGAGTTAATATAGTTTATTCTGTTAGATTAACCTTGACGTTGTTAGAAGGGTGATGATTTAACATATTCACATTTCACATGGATGATTATTTGAAACAATAGAACAAGATGAAAACGTGTCACCTTTGCTCGTTTTATGTAGTTAGACTACTTTCTTATTCTTTTCTTTTCTCTTTCTATTCTGTTTAGGTGTGTCCTTCATTTTCTCATCAATGTTTTATTATTTGTCTTTATCATTATGCAAGTGTAATACTTAGACGTTACAAAATTAATGTAATTCCTCTCATGGTAATGTGAGTAGGAGTTATGGAATTGTATTAATTTGTGTGGAGATTTATTTATTAGTATATCGAGAACAATTGTATCTAAGAACGGTGGAAAATAATTTTAAGATAATCTTAAATACAAGATTAGAGTTATGAAATTTTATTTTGTAAAAATTAGTTGGATACGTATATTCATTTGTCTTCAAATCCAAATTTGTCTCCACTACTACACTGCAAAAAATTTGCTTCTAAATTTGGCAAACTTTCAACCTACAAAAACAATCCTATATATTTACTCAAATCTAGTTTCTTTTTTCAATCTTCCCAACATAATTACAATAAATGGGTACAGAAACTCTTAAAATGCGATTATTTTTTTTCTTTCCGCAAGTTTCTTCATTCATTATGTTTACAAATAACATTCTTCATTATTTCATTGGTATAAAATAGATTTACATAAATTATTTTGATCGAATTACATCTCTTATTGTAAATAAGGGTTGATATAAAAGAGAAAGCACCTTTATGTTATATTCACACTTACATAAAAAAAAAGTCACGTCAATATAATAACTAACGTAAAAAAAGTTTCAATTTACTCAATTTCTAGGCATCAAAATAAGAAAACAATATATTTTATGTTGATTATGAAATTAATCAACGAAAAATGTCAAATGTTACTTTCTACGACAACGGGAAAATCTTTCCCTTTGCAACTATCCCCTTTATAACTAGTTATTTAGTCTAGAAATAACACTCTTCATAATATTGGTGATGTTTGTTTTGTTCTTCTTGTATGCACTTGTTATTTGTAGTTATTTAAATTAATATTAAATATGTTTTTATCCTTTAATTTTTAATAAAAATTAAAATTAGTCTTTTTTAAAAATTTTAAGTCAATTTAGTCTTTTATTTTTATAATTTGATGAATTTAATCATTTTAATCAGATTTTGTTAAATTTATTTAACAATGTTTGTATTATTTATACTATTTAATGTGTTAAATAAATTTAATAAAATTAGGTTAAAATGACTAAATTTACACATTTCTAAAATTAAAATATTAAATTGGGTTAAAATTTTAAAAATATAAATTCAATTTTCACACAAAAATTAAAAAATAAAAATAACATTTAATCTTTTTAATTATAACACATATTTCTCCCTAAAATTATCACGTGATGATCCCACCATCATAAGTTCAAGAAAAGGAGTGCGAGAACCATAATTTATTCAAGATTCATATTCTACTTGTACAAAACAAATAGTTACCATTTCTCTGTAGAGACACAAGCCACATAAAACAAAAGTTACTTACGTGCAGCAGATCTCTCAAACACTATTCTTTCACTCTACTCTAATGTTAAAGATGAAACGTGGAAGATTGGAAAACACCTTCTTTATAAGGTGACTAGATACCTCTACTTTGAGTAACTTAATAGTTTCTTAATCATCTCATCCCATAGTGTAAGAAGCTGCTGGTAAGTTTATTACTGTAGTCTTAACCTTTGTCATCATGTTAATACTGTTGGTGATTCCTTGAGAACCAATTCCACTATCCTTCAGTCCCTGCCAAAAATCATATTTGCTTGTTTATAAAAAAAAAATTAAGTGACATGGTGAAGTGATCAAATCTTATTGAATGTCTGTGATATCACCCCATACAAACACTTACTGTTTTACACTTGGAAATAGGCCAAGATGTATATATCAATGTTATCAAAATATTTTGCACTCACAGTATATAAATCTTATTCCATGTCACTGTATGTGTATATAAATTAAAGTCATCAATTCATGATGGTGTGTTGCAATAAATGAGGAATTTTTTCTATCTTTTTTTATTGGTAGAAACCTTTGAATTTGCTTCCTGTAAAAAAGAGTTCTGCAACTAGCATTACAACCTACACAAATTTGATGGCAACCTGGCAAATGTAAAACAATTTTCACCTGAAAAGGAAAGTGATCAGGTCCACGAGATGGTGCTGAGTTAATTTGAACTGTTCCTGTCTCCATTGCATCACTTATCAACATTGCTTTGTTAATGTCTTTGGTGAAGACACATCCCTGCATTATACATATGATTACATTAAACAAAGGAAAGAAAACATTTCTGCTTTGTAGTAGATAAAATGGCATTGGGAGTTTTGACTGAGACCCCACTCAAGATTATGCTGTCACTCGTGTGATAATGAATATGATGAAAACAAGTTTAGATTTAAATGGACATCCACTTAACACACTAGATATTCACAAAAGCATCCTATTTCTGAAAATAAAACACTGCTCAAACTTTTAAGCTCATTTAGCAAGTGAAAATTGATTCTAGTTTACACTTTCTGGTAGAAAATTCCAAATATGAACCTAAATCTTACCTCTAATAAAAATGAAAAAATTAAATATTGATGAACTGTACAATACCTGAAGGCCAAAATTGCTGGCATTACAGTGGTGGATTCCCTCCTCAACAGAATTTATTCTGATAACTGGCAAAACTGGTCCAAATGGCTCCTCCCATGCTATCCTCATATCAGGACGAACATTATCCAACAGCAATGGCCAAATGAGATTTCCTTCCCTTCTGTATTCCTGGCAGAATGTTGCTCCTTTCTCCTTAGCATCCATTACCAATCCTTCAATGAAGTTAGCAGAGGATTCTGTGACAACTGGTGTTACATCACAGTCATTCTCAGGTGGTCCAACAGTTAACTTGGCAACTTTATCATTGATTTTCTTAACAAGGGTGTTGGCAACCGATTCCATGACCAAAACAACCTTTACAGCAGTGCATCTTTGACCACTGGCATAAAATTTTTCACAGCATTTGTATTAGGATTTATGAGTATTGCTGTCAAGGGAATTTATGCAGCCACAATGAGAAAATTGTAATGTATAAATGAATAAGTTCACATACTGAGGTTTTAAACTTGGGAATATGTGAAACTTCCACATTAATCATGAAATTCAAGGACGCCTTTAGTGGATTTTGTTGCATGAACTGTTTCCTTCTTTACATTATTGTTCCATAAAATAACTTCAGTGAATGAATTACCTTTTGGAGGGTAGAGAAACAAATAAGAAAGACAAGATCACATGTCTCATTCCCATGTCTTTATTTGTTTTATCCTTCTAATTATTACTTTTTCCCTTTCTTAATACTGCATCCATTCTCAAATAAACAAAATTCACAATTAAGAGATAGATTATATTTGCCTTAAATTTTACTAATTTTCTAATATTTTTATTAAAAAATATCTGAGAACAGAATGAAGTATCACACTATCAGTGGTGTAGGTTCAAGGTATTAAATAAAGATATTTTTTGTCAAAATATAATAACATTTTACTTCCTCTAAATATTTCTTAATCTATGAATGTTAACCTTAAAGATCTAACATATGGAAAGGAGGTAATACAAATTTCCATAGGAAAATCCCGGTCCATATGTTAAATGACTAATGAAGCAAAATTGCAGTTTCTCCTGTAACATAATTTAAAGTCCATTATTACCTGTAAGAGAAAGCTCCTTTCACCATGTTAGCAGCTGCCAAATCCAAGTCAGCATCTTCAAGAACAATGCATGCATCTTTTCCTCCCAGCTCCATTTGAAGAGGAACCATGCCAGCCTTCTTTGATATTGCTATTCCGGTGTCTCCACCAGTAAAACTGAGGATTATTGTGAATTAGGTGGGGAAATTCTCAGTCAAAAATGCAATGACAAAACACCTCTCAACTAAGCAAAAAACTCCCAGTCACTATTCTATCTTCATAATTTGGTACAACATCACTCATATTTTTCATGTTATATCTTAGAATTACTGTTGCAACTACTACATGTCAGCATAAAAAAGATGATCATGATGAATTTATCAAGCTTGAACATATCTAGTTGGAAGTTGGAACTACATTTGCAAATTAGGAAGCACATGAATTATTACATAGAAAACAATAACCATTATATCATACTGGAGGACAACAATTACAATATAGAAAAATAAATGCATATTACCTTATGCAGTTCACCCCCGGATGCATTGTAAGAAAATCACCAATCTCAGAACCTTTTCCTGTGACACAGCTAATAAGACCTTGGGGAAAACCAGCCAAATGAAAGCAATGCACCATGTGTAATGCAGCCACGGCACCCTGTAAAGATTAAGAGATAAGCAAGTTGTCTGACTCAAAGCATTCAAAATATAGAGAGCCCTTTAGATTTTATCTGAATTAAATAATGGTAACACTAACTATCAAAAGCTAATAAGTACATGCTATATAAGTAGTTGCATACCTGAGTGGGGGGTTTAAGAACAATGGAGTTTCCAGAAATAAGAGCTGGAGCAATCTTTGAAACAGCCAGATTAACAGGATAGTTAAAAGGTGGAATGGCTAAAACAACTCCAAGTGGAATCTGCAATCAGAAATATCTCAAAATAATGCTTCATTTACAGTAACAAGATCATGCATAAAGTCTAGGATATTGTTGAGATCTCACTTGGATCAGAGATATGGTCGATAGTCCTTATAAGATTTGGATAATCCACAGCACATGAACCAGAGATATGTTCAATGTAGTAATTATATTATAGGTTTTGTAAAGAGTTTATAAGTCCAAATCCTAAGATGGTACTAATGTTTATCTTATCACTAACTGTCTAGTGGAATGTGAGTCATTACTTGGTGAAAAAAATAGTAAGATTTTTGACATTGCGACGCCAGGGAAAAAAGTAACCATAGTTAGTGGTTGGTGTTACAGCCACCATCTCTCAAAGTGAAAGGTCAAAATAAAAAATACCTTGGAAGAGAGACAGTATTTGGTTCTATCATTGCCTGGAAAACTATCAGAGACCAGAAACTTTCCTTCCCCAAGAATTCTTACACCTTCCTCAGCACAATATGAGATCAAATCTCCTGATCTGACCACCTACATAAAAAACAAAGCATTTAAAAGGAAAGTGAAAACCAAGACCAAAATGGACAAATCTCATAAACGTGCAACATAAACCTCAATATTCCCATCAAGGATTCCTGCATGGTATTTGAATGCTAAAAGTTAAAACATAAAAGAAAAAAAGTGGGGGAAAACAAGGTCTTGATGTACATACTTCAGTGACAGCATCTTTAGCTGGCTTTGCAATCTCCTTAACCAGACACTCGGCAATAGATGCTTTGTGTTCCTTCAGTATTGCTGCAGCCTTGTGAAGCAACTCTGCTCTTTTCCACAGTGGAGTCTTGGCCCATGATTTTTGAGCTGTTTTTGCTGATTCCATGACGCTATCAACCTCTTCCCGGGTACAAGCTGTTTGATATTCGGTCAAAGAGAATCAATATCCCAAATTTACAACTTACAACCCTTAAAACAAAACTCAAAAAAAAAACAGTACCATCATGCTGTATTAATCATGATTTCCAGCAACAAAACATGACAAAACTAAATGATCATATTGTTAATTCTTTTCCAATCAAATTGTGTCAGAAACCAATTTGGTATAGACATGGTTTTGATATTAGGATGTGTTAACAATACCTTGGACCTTGAAGTGGGGCTTCCTAGTGGAGGGATTGATGATGGGAACGGATTTCCCAGAAGAGGACTTGTTCCAGCAGCCATGTGCATAGTACTTGAAGACATCACCATCTATGATCTCTCCAAAGGTTTCAGTGGCAGCCATCTTGAACAGGTGATTCTATATGATTTGAGGTTTGAACTTTGGCTTGCATATGTATATATTTATATTGATTATATTGATATTGATGATGTGGTTGGAAATTTTTTATTGGAGTGAGTTCAGACAGAGTCAATGAACAGCTACAAATGCTGCTAACATTTTGTGCCAAGTCTAGTTTAGTCCTTGACCGATCAATGTGCTCTTCATGCAGTTTTGTAGGAATTAAAATGAAAATTTTTAGTCATTGTTAAATTACTAATTTTGTTCATTAACTATAGGACACGCTCCTATTAATTTGTGGAGCATGATGATATTCATAGATAACACTACCAGAATTCGTGTTCAAGGTGTCATGTGAGAGCTATAGTGTTTTTAATTATAATTGAAATTTAAAGATATAAATACTTTTCTGAATATTTTTGGCTATACTTATGGAATATTAAGCTAGTAATAATTGATTGAAATTTTATTAAATATTATATAATACTAGACTGTCAGTATTGTGATAGAAAAAAATAGGGAGTTCTTTTCAAAGTCATGAAAGCTGCAAGATATATCGACATAATTTACTTTAATAATTTTATCTAATAAATTAGTATTTTCACACCTCATGTGACCAAAATATATCTCAAATAAATTATGCTTAACCAAATAAATTGAGTGAAAAAAATTATTAAGAAATGTAACAACAAATCAGTTCAAAAATTAATGATAACTTAAAATGATATAGAATTATACGATTTATTTATAATAGAATTTAAATACTTTTTTAGTTTATTTATAAATATAAGATAATATTTTCTTTAGACATCACTGCATGCCAACTTGACACTTCAAAATCTCAACAATGATTTACCATGAAATGTGCGAACAAGCACGAGGTTTCAACCAAACCCACGATAAGAAAAAAACCAACCACCAAACCACAGGCACTAATAAAATCTAAATTCTTTAAAGTTATGTCTATTTATAAAAAAGTTTAAATACAGAGAAGGGACAAAGTTTCAAATCAAAAGAAACCTAACTTATTCATCACCCCTTTTTAAGCAAGACAATTAGTATACCTATTGCCTTAAAATAATGTCTTCCAAAACAAGTTTTCATATATATTTTTTTCGCATTTTCATGATTCCTAGATTTCCATATTATCTTTAAGTAATAACCACAGGCCTAATCTCACAGACAGCATTAGAAATAAAGCTATTAACATCCTTGTTAGATGAACTCATAAAGTTAGGAAAATATGAGAAATCGAAGACCAAAACCTACAAGAATAAAGAGCAATCAAAGCATAAATGGCGCTCACTCTCCTTAGTTATTACATTGGTTGGAACAAAAAGCAACACCTCAAGATTGAATATGATTATTAGGTGAAAGTCTATTAGGAAGAAGTTTCTAAAGAACCAAAACCTTAGTCGGAGGAATATTAAAAGGCCAAATCAATTCAACCCAAGAGCGTGAACTGTGACTTCCATAAAGAAAAACCTAAGCATATTTCATATTTAAAATACCAAAATCAGCCATAGTCCAACTAGGATGGTTTTCTTCCTGGTTATCATCATATAATAGTCAAGTTGAAAAGCAGATATATTCATCAAAGAATCGGGAATAGACCAAGTTATGTCATTCCGAATCAACAACCTTTGAGTGAAACTCAATTTCTCGTGAAAAGGAATCCACAAAATCTAAGATAAACATTTATACATTTCATGAAAAAAAAAATGGTGTACTTTCCTTTTCGTAAATTTCTTAAATGATAATTTTTTTCTAGTGTAATTAAGTTTCAAGTTATTGATAAATTTAGAAAATTTTAATTAAGTCTTTATTAAACTTTTATGATATATTGAGTATTAGAAAAATTACAATTTTAAATTAAGTTCCTAATTTTTTTTAATTGAATTATGTTTGTAAAGACCTAAAAAAATAGTATTTTGAAAGTAGTAGTGATTTAAAATTAGAGAGACTCCTATTTTTAAAATATTTTCATATAAATAATTTTCTTATGAACAAAAACGAAACGGTCCCTCCGCAACCAGTCATCCATAATATCAAATAAATCATTTTCATCTTTGGTAAATTTACCAAGAGAGTTTTATTATATTAAAACACACAATCTTAAACTTCTCATTAGGAGTTTTTATTAGAAGTTCTCATCCTCTGTTCGTCTAATTGAAGAACCGAGACTGTATGATTGATTCTGGTGACGAACTCTTCAATTTGGATCAATTAGTTTTTCACATAGAGTATGTTAGTTTTTTATTCCTCTTTTTGTTTGTTTCGTTCTTCCTTTGCATGCGAACATTGTTGTGATTGCATGTCACGTTTGAGTCTTCTATAAGACTCTTTGTTGATCAATGATTCTAACGATGTACTCTGATTGTGTTTCTATTGTTCATAGGAGCAGATAGAACTTCTTGTTCATAGGAGCACACCAACAACAACATCTGCACTTCATTGGTTTCACTCGTCAAGCTAATGACGTTAAACAAGCGCTTTTGGGAGGCAACCCAATTTTTTTACCCTTTTTACTTGTGTTTGTGTTGTTTTAGTGTCATGTGCTTGTATGTGTTTCAATTTCAATTACTGACTTGTGTTATGCATGTTTGTATTTTATTGCATGTTTGTGATTTTTGAGTTGTAATGTTGTTTTTGTGGTTTGTATAAGTATATTATGTTATTTTTAGCTTGGTTTGTGTGTAAGTGCATTGAATGAAGGTATGGAACTAAAAATCACAGATTGAATGGCCAATCTCGCAAGAATCTGCATTATTTTCGCCTAGGCTAAACTTTCTCGCTTGGGCGAGATATGTAGAAAACTGAAAAAATAAGTTTTGCTGATATTTTAGCTTAGGCGAAACCTAACTCGCTTGGGCAAGAAGCGAATTTCAAATTCAAGCACTGTCTGGAATATTTTCGCTTAAGCTAAAACTTTCTAGTTTGGGCAAAAAATTCTTCTGTATATTTAGCTTAAGCTAAAAAGTTTTAGCTTAAGCGAAAAACTAATATGACGCCCAACACCTTAAAAACTGGTTCTGCACCTAATTTTTGTTGTTGATTCTGAGCTTTCCTTTTCTTTGCGCTCTTTCACACATTCCTTTTAGTGTGCTTTTGGACCTTTCTATTCAGTTGTTGACTATGGAATACTAATTTCACTTTGAGCTCACTTTGTGCAAGATAACATCTTTCCTAGAACTTTAAAAGGTGTCAAAACCACCAGTGGTCATCCTTTGAGGCGTGCATGAGCTGAGCAATGTATGGCTTGAAGATTTTGCTGCTCATGTAGCATGCCTTGGGAGCTCATGGGGGAGGTGGAGCAGTTGCGGAGTATAAGCTACTGGAGGAGGAAGATGTTACATATGAAAAGTGAAGCTAGTGTTCTACACTGTTGGAGCTGCAAAGAGTCCATTTTGATCGATTTTTCAGTTTTAATTTCCAGTTCTTATTTACTTTCAGTTTTTGTGTTTTTGATTTCTTTTTGACTTGCCTAGTAGATAGTTCTTTTGCAATTGGTTTGGTGATTCGAGTGAATCATATGTTATGCTTGAATTGAATACAAATCTTTTGTGCTTGCTCTTTATCTATGAAAATTTCTTTGAAAATTTAATTGAGATTATGTGGTTAAGTTGTTGAATAGAGGTTGTGGTTGCTTGTATATGTTTAGATGGATGCTTGGTTTTAATTGTGATCAATATTCTTGTCAAACTTTGGAACCCTAAGTAAACATGTGAGATGTTGTGCCCAGAGTTTATTGTTGAGTGCTATCACTTTGAAATCACAGTTGATTTTGCCTGAGTTTCTCTATTTGAACTATTTGCTTGCTTGTTACAAATGATCAATGCCATCTTATTCTTCAACCTCTTCTACATTTTTGACCCGAAAAGCCAATGCAAAACACATGAACCTTGAAGAAAAACTTTCTCACCCCTGGAACCTTAAGCTTATTGAAAAATCCTTAACCTCCTTACCTTGAGTTGAGATGAACATATATGTTAGGATGAGGAGAATGGTTTTTAAGTTTGGGGGAGTTTTTGAAATAAGGGAGCATTGAGAAAATAGAAAAATGAGTCAAAAAGAAAGAAAAAGAAGAAAGAAGAATAAGAGAAAGAAAAATGAATTCATTGAAAACGAATTGGGAAATAAGTTGAGAAGTGGTTTATCCAATTGTGAAGCAAAGAGAGAGACTAATGCTATATCATGAAGTAAATTGTTTTATCTCTTAGCTCAAGGTGCTTTGTTGTCCAGAAAAACTAATTTTTCTTCTTAGCCCAGCCACATTACAAGCCTTAAAAAGTCCTTGTGATGCTAACTTGCTTGTGAATGTGTTTGATATTGTGAAACGAACGACAAATTTAATTTGTATAACACTGTGATAGTTGAGAGTTAGACACGCATCCTTATATACCATTGTGCTTGAGTGAAACACTTTCTTTGGTGAGGATTGGTTCCATGCATTCAATGAAAACATCTTGCCACGTTTGTTGATCTATCAATTACATCTATCTTGTGATTTTAAATTATGAGCACCATGATTGAAGTTTAGCTTGCTAAGGCCATTTTATCTCTTGAATGTAATTTCCGAGTTGAGAAAGCATGATTGATTTTGTTTATTTGATTGAAATTGTGCTTGAGTTGCTAAACTGTCGTGATTGAATCGTTTACTACGTGAAGTACTTTTGCTTGAGGACAAGCAAAGTTGTAAGTTTGGGGGAGTTTGATAATGCTAATTCTTAGCATTATCTAAGCATCATTTTAGTAGCAAAATCAACTCTTCTTTAGCTTATTACTTGCTTAAATCCTCTCTTTTATTTAATTTTAGTATTTATTTATATTTTGAGCTACACTACGTAAATAATATTCTAATCCCTTGTTTTTTTTATCTATTTCGATGTTAGGAAGATCCTCCATTACATTGAAGAGCCTCGGTGATCCAGGAAGTCATTGATTTAAAAGTCATTTTCGCTTAAGCGAGAATAATTTAGCTTCAGCGAGAATGACTATCTTCTCCAAGAAGTTTATTCTCGCTTAAGCGAGAATAATTTAGCTTAAGCGAGAATTCGGGCAGTATATATACTCACGAGGCAGAAAGAAAAAAGGGTCTTTGGTTCTTTGGAGGCGCGATTTCACGTCTGGAGCTCATGGAGGGCGCGGGGAGCTTGTGGGAACATCTCCTCGTCTTCCTTTGGGTCTCCTTCTTCTTCCATCTTCCATGTTTGTAAGCTTTAGGGTTCTCCATGGAAATGGAGAACCAGATTCATCTTGTTAGGGTTAGATGTAGCCTATGAACTCTTGTGTAATGAATGATTGTTTCGTATTTATAAATGCCTTTTCTATCTATTACTAGTATTCTTGTTTCCGATCTTAAAGCTTGCATGTAATGGGGACGTTCATGACTTGATTTTGGAGTTTTCATTGAGCCAGGGATGAGATATGAAATCTTGAACTGAAAACTAACCTTAACAATGTCATTTCATACCATTTCTAGTCTTTTCCATTTCCAAGTGCCTTCAATACCAAAGTCCAACCTTGTAATTACTTATGAATTTATCTTTTTGCATATATTTTTAAATGATGAGTTGTTCTTGAGTCTAGATGAGTTGTTAATCGCACAATTTTCTAGTATTATGAGTCTCTTGGGAAAACGATACCTGATCTTACCACAGTTTATTACTTGAACGATTTGGTGCACTTGCCAAAGAGATTAACACACCACCATGGATCTTCTCCTTGAAGATCATGGAATTACGTCCAATAACATAGGGCACCACCATGTAACCTCCCTTTGAGATCCATGGAATTACGTCCATCAACCATACTTTTAAAACCACATACTTTGAATCACTTTGAATCACCAATCATACCTTTGAATCACATACACTTTCACTTTAACAATATACAACATGTTTGAATCCCATCATACAATACAATCTGCTCCAACACATACTTCACAAACCATACAACATTCAACACTATGTGAAACAATACAAAAGAGAAGATAGAGAATAAAACCCTAAACGTCTTGCACAGCGCACCCCTTCGCACAACGAGACTAAGAGCTTTTCGCACAGCGCACATTACTCACAGGGTGAATTAACTCACAAAGGTACCAAGCCTCAAATCTCTCGCATAGCGCACCCCGGTCGCTATGCGAGAGCCTAAACAGAGACTACCCCTCCCAAAGCCTCGCTATGCGCCCAATCTCGCTTTCGAATTAACATGGCAATGACTCTAGGCCACCATCAGTCGCACAACGACTAGATTCGCTATGTGAATTACCAGACAGAGAGCAGCAGCCTCCAGTCATTCGCACAATGCACCAGTTCACACAACGAATGACCTAGACAAGGACCACTCTCTACAGGAACTCGCTATGCGAGACAGCTCGCATAACGACTCTCCATCATCTGCAGAACGCAAATTCTACAGAATCATGCATTCACACCATCCCTTACCATTTCTAGGCCATTTCTCCAATTTCTAACACCTTTAATTCATGTTTTACACCTAATTAGACTTGTCTAGATGTTCCTAATCCTTCCTACTACACTTCTAAAGGGATTACACTCAACTTTTACTCCTCAACATCAATTTCTACAACTTAAAGATCCCAAACCCCATTCCGCCAATTTGCACTGATTTGGACCACTTTGGTGACTCTAAAAAGTCACAATACACTTGCTAAGACTGCCCCAAAAGACCACAAGATATTTAGACCACTAACTCTCAAATTCACTATCCCACTTCTTCTAAAATAACCTAAAACACTATCAAATTCCCTCAACATACACCTAAGCTTTCACAACAGATTCCTTCATCTAAAATACTCAATTTCAGTTATACATCACATCCTAATCGATTCACAAGCATCAGTTCACAGATTCACTGATGCACATTCCAATACATATCATTCCATCTACTCAAAACTTAACATACAAACCAAGCAGTAGAAATAATACATAACTCAGTATATACACATACATGCAACTAATTATAAAGAAGTATTTCTAGCTCCCCTTACCTCAGAGTTGAACTGCCCAGCTCACAAGAACGCTTCTCTATAGTACCTCACATAGCAAGGACCCAACCAAACTCTACAAACCACCACATTGATGGTAGAAAACAGCTCTTAGAGCTAGAATTTGATAGAGATTTGAAGAAAAGTGTTTCTAGTTACATGCAACCAGTAGAGTTGCATGCCTTAGGTTCCAAGGCAACGGAGGAGAAAGGAAGAACTACTTACCGGTGAGAAGGAAGAAAGTGATCGGTTGAAAACGGAGCCCTCTACGATGGGAACGCTCAAACACCACCTGATCAACAATCTGATGACTCAGTGAGAAAAGATTGAAGAGAGAAGGCAGAGATATGGTAGAGAGAAGGCAGAGAAAATCTGAAAACTGAATTCTAGAGAGAGAATGGGGTTTGGTTAATGAACCAAGATGTCTGAAATGTACTTTTAAATAAAAAATTTCTAGTTTCATTAACTTAATTATCCAATTAACTTTCTAATTCATTTTCAGGTTATTACATTCATACTACTTGCAATATTAAAATAATATACAGTAATAAAATAATTACAATAAACATTTATATTTTTATTCATTTCCATTATGAATATTATGATAACTTATTGAAATATAGATACTACTATATATAAATTACTTATAAGAAACAGTCTTCTGTCACCATACTTGTTAAATACAACAATGCATAACTATAAATAATTGCCTAATTTATTTAAAATCTGGCATATAATCACGAAATAAATATTAAAGTATTTAATAATTCAATAATATAATTAATAATATAATAATGCATTTACATATAATAGAGTTTCTCCTTTTTCGCACACAAAAAAACAGACATATTTACAAATATTATTATTAATAAATTTAAAAAATATAGTTATAAAATGTTATTTTACTTGTTCATTTTTAACAATGTTATTTTCCAACTGTCATAACTTCCTTGTATCCTTAAATGTGGCCCTAAAATTGACCCAACCCAAACACCAACAATTGGTCTAAGCCACGTGACTATAAACAAGAAATAAATGGTCCACAAACAAGATGATGACCAACAATTTTTTACCCTAAAATCAAGAACAATAGGAAGCCAACACACGCATCTATCTTTCTATCATCATCTTCTTCAACCACCGGTTCAGATTCCTCTACAATTCTATTTCCTTTTCCTATTTTAATCTTCTTAATCAAATAAATACTACCAATGTTCTCAACCTTACTAGATAATCTAATTTCTCTCTAAAACTATACAAACTAGTATAATTTTTTCTTCATTACAACAAAATATGTTGTTTTACAAATTAGAAACAATTATACTAAAATCATATAAAACTAATATAAATAGAAACTATTTTCCCTGCATGTTTATTACAAAAGTAACTCATTTAAAATTGTTAATCATAATTATGTGTTAATTAATTACTTTTAAATAAATTTTCAGATTACTATAAAACAGCTTAATGAACTTAATGTTATATTTACCCTTAGCATTCATCTCCTAACAAAAGACAATGATGTCTTTTCTTTATATTATATATTATATGACCAATGACTCAACAAGGTACTAGTCGGTTCTTTTTCTATTTTTCATTTTTAATTTTGTTTTTTACTAGAAAATCAAAAACCTCATAAAAATTTTCTGATGGGTCTCCTTCCCCAACTCAAAAGCTGATAAAAAAAAATATCCTTTTGATTGAAGTGTGTTTTGGTTATTTTAGGTTTTGTTATTTGATGAATCTGATCATCTCTTCTTGACAGGAACAATAACTGTCTACTTCTATTCACGGTTTCAGTAGTTGTTGTTGTCCTTGTTCTTTGGATCTTCAATCATTCTTTTTTTTTTTTTTGGATCACATCATCTTTGAAGAGACCATTAACAACCTTCAGTTTATGCTTCAATCATATATTTTTATTTTTTGTTTTTTATTGTGTTTTTAAACCAAGAAGTAATGGAAATGTTCTTAAGAAACCCTTTATACACAAACCCAGAACCTTGTCAGCACCTTGCTGAGTACAAGCTCAAACATGGTTTCAATGGCTACAAAGCCATCCAAAAGCTCCTTGTGACATCCCCTATTGGGAAAACCAGTGTGAAGAAACCCAAGGCGGTACCCAGATGCGGTTTCTGTAATGGCTGTGAAGGGCGGTTCTATTTGTGTCTGATTTGCTCTTCATTCTCATGTTTGGATCACACCATTTTGCACTCTCAGTCAGAAACTGGCCATGCTGTTTTTGTGGACATTGAAAGGGCTGAACTTTATTGTGGGGTGTGCTGTGATCAGTTGTATGACCCTGATTTTGATCGAGTTCTGATGTCTAAGCACTCAATGGGGTTGACAAGTGGTGCCACTGGGAATGAAAGCATTGGGCAGAGGTTGATCAAGAGGAGGAGATTGATTTCTGGGGTTGGGTTGAATTTTCAGAAATCTAAGTGTGGAGTTTCCACCAAAGATATGAGAGCTAAATCATGTTATCCTATGGGGTTGAGGGGATTGAACAATCTGGGTAGCACGTGTTTCATGAATTCTGTGCTCCAAGTATTGCTTCATGCTCCTCCTGTCAGGGAGTATTTCCTTAGTGGTGGACACAGATTGGAAGCTTGTCATCGTAGAAGAACCACAGATCTGATGTGTTTGCTTTGTGAAGTCAATGCTATTTTTTCAGCTGTGTACTCCGGGGAGCAGAATCCATATACTCCTGCTCAGTTTCTATACAGGTCTGATACTGCTCCTTGTGTCATACTCATGCTCTTGGGTTTTAGGTTTGTCTAATGAAAATAGTGGCTGACATTTATCAGCGGATCTAATAATCTGCTTCAGTATGCTTTTAAATGTTCCTGAAAGAAAAACTGATTGAGTTACTGATTTGGAGTTATCTGATAGTTGTTATGAGATATCTCATAGTGAATGGTATCTTTGAGGATTTGGTCTTTGATAAAATCTATTGACATTGTGTGATCCATGTGACCTCGTCTAGTGGGATAAAGCTTGTCATTGTTGAGTTTTCCGATATTCAATCAGTAAGCTTAGAAAAGAGGAAATTTATTGATTCCCTGAGCCTGACATTTAGAATTATGAAAATATTCAATTTGGTCTGACTAAAGTAGCAAAAGTAGCAACTTCTACTGTGAAGGTTTCTGTGAAGAAAGCAAGCATGTTTTTTGAGCACTTATGTTATCAGACAGCTCTAACTTGATTTGATGCTTATGTTCGAAGTTGATTATGTCTTTGTATGAAGCTAGTTGCAATTTAGATGGAGCAATGCCAGTTAAAACCGAAAACTTTTATCACTTTGGATTTGCACCCATTGTGTTGCTTTGGTGATCAAATTCTTGTTTCTTTCGAATGGTGAAACTTTTTGTTTTTGTTTCAAGCTGGTGGCAGCATTCAGCAAATTTAGCGAGTTATGAACAGCAGGATGCTCACGAGTTTTTCATTTCGATGTTAGATGCAATCCATGAGAAAGAGGGCAAATCAAGAAATGGAAGCAAAGGTAATTGTTGCTGGTATCATAATGATGTACTTTGTCTAAATAATAATAATAATAGTTAAAGTAATATTGGTGTAACTGGCTAGGAAGAATGTTGTTTCTGTGAACACATAACAGCTTTAATACCGAAGATTCATTCTGAAAATTATGCTGTCTGGGAAACATTGTAACTGAGAAAATCTAGACTTGTTATATTACTCAATTGTTGTTTTTCAAACGTATGATGCATGATTGTTGTTTTATACAGGTAACGAAGACTGTCAATGCATTGCTCATAGGGTGTTCTATGGGTTATTGAGATCAGATGTTACGTGCATGACCTGTGGATTCACCTCAACAACCTATGATCCTTGTGTTGACATTTCACTTAACTTGAACACCAGTGTCTCTTCAACAGAAAAGGGTAAAAAGCTTAACAAACGGAATGACGATGGAAGTCTGTCTACACTTTCAGGTTGTTTAGATTTGTTCACAAGGCCAGAGAAGTTGGGGTCAGACCAGAAACTTTACTGCCAGAATTGTCAGGAAAAGCAAGACTCTTTGAAGCAAATGTCCATTAGAAAGCTTCCATTAGTACTTAGTTTACATGTGAAACGATTTGAGCACTCTTTAGTCAAAAAGTCTTCAAGAAAAATAGACCGCTACCTACACTTCCCATTTTCCTTAGACTTGTCTCCATATTTGTCCTCCTCAATCCTCAGAGCCAGATATGGAAATAGAATTTATTCTTTTGGGGGTGATGAATCAGATATGTTTTCTGAGTTTGAAATTTTTGCTGTGGTGACTCATTCGGGTACGCTTGAATCCGGCCACTATGTTTCGTTCGTGCGTATAAGGAATCAATGGTACAAATGTGATGATGCTTGGATAACTGAGGTTGATGAAGCTACAGTTAGAGCTTCACAGTGTTACATGATTTTCTATGCTCAGAAAACTTTGTACAATAAAGCAAATGAAGACCAGAGTCACGCTCCAAATTCCCCTGGAAGAGAGCTATATTTTCCTATTGCTGGTTGTTGCTAGAGAGGAGGATTATAAAGTGAGTACTTGTCATTCAAAGAGTGGAATATAAGGTGCTTGTGGCGATGAAAGCCAGCTTGATGTTGAGTGAAGGAATTTATTTCTCTTCAAATTTCCCCTCAGGTTTGTAGAATCACAGATCATAGTTAACAAGACGGATTTGCAATATGCATCTCAGAAGTTTGGACTGCTAAAATGCAGATATGGGAATGAGATGCCAGGTTGCTAATTTGATTCTGATTGAATATTTGCATGTGGTAATGTCATTAGCAGTTTTGCAACAAAGATCAAGGAGCCAGAAGTGACTCAACTCCTTCACAACTTTTCAAACTATGCTTACTCAAATTCTTTAATTGCAGGTAGTCATGTACATAACCCTTTTCAATTGATGCTAACAAAAGTTGTTCAACAACCATTGTTATTCTCCTGTCACCACCAAGTGAAGTGTGGAGCAAAAGAAAGTTAAAGGGAAAAAAGAGACTATGTTGATGACTGTTTCTAATTCCCGTGTCTAACAAGGACACTGTAATAACACTCATGACAAATTTTCACATGCCATTATGTCTGCTTTGTTGTTAGAGTGCAGATTACTTAATTGGATTGCTTATGTGGTGCACAATAGACAGGGGTTTTGTTGAAGGCAAGTTTATTCTTTTAAAGCTGATTTGAGGAATATTACTGTTCCAACTTGAAGTTATGTTTGCTGGTTGAGAGAAAAATGCTGCTATATGATTAACAGTATCTTATATTGAAGTCAAGAAAATAGTCAATTGGTAATTGAAGGACAACATGTCACTATATTCATATATTTTTTACAAGTTTAAAGATTAGAAAACATGCAAGATAAATTTGGAATCAAAGAGTGAAAATGGATTTCTCTTTATCAGACTCCAGAATTTTTATCATCTGTCTGTAACTGATATTATATAGAGTTTAATTTCTATATATTGTTAAGATTATTTATGAAAGTTCAGAACCTGCCATCTGCTTAGTAATAGTTGTTTGGATGTGGTTACACATAGTAAATGATCTATATTTTTGCAGTAGCCATTATGTTGCAGTTAAAATTGGGAGATAAAAGGACAGGTGTTATAATAATAATGAAAGTGGCAAGTATTACAGAATAAAAAAAAATCTGGTTACTTCAAATGGGGCCTCCTAAAGCATAAAGAAGAGAAAAGATGTATAAAGGTTAATATAAAGATGCTTAAAGATGAAGAAACGGTGAATTAAAAGGAAAAGCAATGCTAGTCTTCTATAGACAGATACTTGATAGCAGGGGAGGGTTCAAGACTTATACACTTTTTTATTTTTTCTATGTATGATTTGATCTAATGATGGCCCTCCAACTTTGGAACTATTCATCATTGAATGTCCTTCACCATTATTACTTCCGCTTCTTGTTCTATAGTAAAAAAAGTACAACAAATCGAAAAGATGAGGATTTTGGGACATAGAAAAGCAGGGTAAAACAGGATCTCAATATAAAATTAGCAAATAAGAAAAAGAGATTCTATGTATGCTAAAATTAAGAGAGAATATTTCAAGAAAACACAATGAAATACAAATTGAAACTGTTATATAATTTATTGTGTATAAGAATGGAGCTTTCTAGAACATAGGATTAATTTGTATGGATTCCCTATTTCTTCTAATGTACTTATGCTTACTCAGTATCATGTATAGGGATGGCAACGGGTCGGGTACGGATAGTGCCTATTCGCAATCCGATCCGACAAAAAGAAATTCACTCATTACCCGACTCGCTATCCGTACGGATATCTATTTAAAAAATATCCGCGGGTATTTTAAAACACGTGAATATCCACGGATACTCGCAAATATTTAAAAAATATATATTTTAAAAAATTATTAAAATAAAATTTAAATAGAATTACAAAAAATATATAAAATATAATATAAATTAAATTAAATTTAAATTTAAATTCAATTTTAATTAAATTTAATTTTGTAAAATATAAATCAATGTTAATTTTAATTAAATTTAACTTAATAAAATATAAATTAAATTTTTATTTTTATTTTTTGCGGGTAGCGAGTATCCGCGGGTACGGATAGTATAATACCCGCACCCGACCCGTTTATAAGCGGGTATTAAAATATCCGCTACCCACGAGTTACGGGTAGTAAATATCCACGGATATCAACTATTCGTCGCAGATTTTATCCGTGAATATCTGCATACGCGAATTTTTTTGTCATCCCTAATCATGAGAAACATTTTAACTTGCAACAACTTGGCCATTAAATAACTATGATTATTAATAACATGAGACAGTCCTTGGAAAAAGAGATTAGAAAAAGGGGGAAGCAAGTTAGGTGAACTACTTCTTAATGAGCAATGACCTAACGAAGTTAAAACTTTTATTTATTTTTTTCTTCATAGTTTTAGTTGTCTTATCTAAAATAAAACATGAGATAAGATTAGATACTAAATATAATCAATATGTCAATACCTGACATAAAACTATTCTACTTTGTTATTTTTATATCAAATGTAATAAAAAAATCCTATCTAATTCGAGTAAAAATACATATATATTTTTATTTTATCTTAGAAAATCAGATTAGTTCCTGAGTAAAATTTTCGTTACTGTACGAAGCCCAATACTATCTGCATTCATTTGGATTCAGTATTGTCGTACATATTACAAGATTAGTCACTCAAATCCAATTTTTAATACCTTTGTTACCAACATTGTTTTTTTAATTATCTCACCCACTTTTCTAAAATCCTGAGTAAAAGTTAATCACGTTTGTGACACTATAACGGTTTTAATCTAATAAGTTTTTGTAAATAATGAAAATTAGATTTGCGTTTTCAGTATATTTTTTTTATAAATTCATGAAGATGTCATTAAAAAATGAGAAAAAAAGAAACAAAAAAAACCTTCAGACCAAATCAAACCCATAACCAAACAATAAGCTAGATAGTTATAAGACGATCCATGAGCTAAACTTTCTTATACATGGAATGAAGACATCTATTATAAACTTGTGATTTCCCTGTTGTTGCTGGTTAGGAAGAGAACTTGTAGAGTTCTGATTACTTTGAATGTGGTATCTTAAAGGGATTACAGAAAGAAGATTGTTTTTTCTGTGTGTTTACTATAGTAGATTTGGAGTTAGAAAGAAGAGTACATTGAGAGAGTGTCTTTGTATTTCTTGCTATAAAACTCGATCTATATAGTGGATTTACTTTCAATCTCAAGTTGATTGAAAGGAAACTGAATGTAGGCATTTGAGGCCGAACCAGTATAAACTATGGTGTTGATCTTTCTATTCTTTCACTCCTTTATTTCCTTACATTCTTTATTTGCTTGCATTCCAAGAAAGATTCAAAGACTTTGAAAAGTTTTTTGAAAAAACAATTTTTATTAAACAAAACCAATTCACCCCCTCTTAGTTGAGAAACTAGGCCAATCTATTTCTACAATGGCCAAGTTGGCTTAGTGGTAAAGTTAAAAGGGAGGGTGGGATAATTGTGGGTTCAACTTCCCCTACTAACAATTGGAGAAATAAAACTTGGGACTCGATTAAAATAAAAGTCTAAGTAAAGAACAACTTGAAACTTTCCAACTAAACTTGAGATCAAACAAGTAATTAAGCCTTAAAGCATAAAAGAAATAAAAAACAAAAACAAATTATCATTAAAACTTCTAAGTCTAAACATACCAAACTACAATTTCAGTTCTCTTTAAAGAACATATAAATTGAAAATCAATCCAATGCTCCAACAAATTAAGAGTTAAATCAAAATTTGAAAATTTTCCAATAACAAAAACAAAATAAGCATAAATTAAAGAAAAAAAAGTAACAAAATAAACATGAATTAAAAAAGTGTGGTTATTGTGAATGAATAATTAAAAAGTAGATAAAAAAAGACATAATAATAACAAAGTTGGAAAGAACAATTATATATATATATATATATATATATATATATATATATATATATATATATATATATATATATATATATATATTATGAGCTTAAAAAGAGTTTGTGTATATTAGTGACTTAGTTGACCTAATTTAGAGATAGAAGTACTCAAAGACCTTATGATTGAGAAACCAATAACATTAACTTCGTGTTATGATGATGGAAGGATGATCTAGAAAAATACTAATAAATATGAATTTAACTTCTCTATGATGTCAAAAAAGCATTTTAGAAAATTAATAAAGTTTAATTAGTAATTTATATATTTAAGTTTTTCATTTTGGTTTTTATTTTTTTTACTTAATTGAGTTTCAATATTTTTTTACTTAATTGAATCTCAATATTTTTTAAATAGAATCAATTTGATTTTTTTCCATTATATTGAGGTTAATCCTATATGAAAAGGGGTTATAGGTTAAAATTTGGATAATCTTCTATCTTTGGACCTCTCTAATTTGATACATGACACATTCCAAATTTGTACAGACATCTTTCAAATATTTTGACATGTATATTACCTTTTAGATTTTGACATGTGATACATGTGGTAAAAAAAATTACTATCAATTTGAGATAATGGTCAAATGAACTTTGTTTAAAATAAATATTAAGATTCTATGAAATAAAAATATATAAAGATTCAAGTAAAAAAAAATATAAAAAGTTAAAGTTAATCATCATCTTAAATATAAAAAAACTAGATTATTAATTAAGTCATATAATAATAATGATTGATTATAAAATGAATAATTATGACTATGATTAATTTTAAGATGTATTAAATATATTTGATTTTATTATAGTTTTAAAATGTTAATTTTGTAAGTTATGATTATCATTAACTTCATGACTCATAAATAAACTATTACAGTTTTAACATTAACTTATCCTAAGCTTTTATATATTATGGTCTCTCACCTAATCACCATTGCACATTGACACATCATATAATAATGTAATATTACTTACTAACATTGACGTTAGACCAAACAGGGGCAAATATAAGAATGTGACAACAAAAAAAGCTAAAAATGAGAGTAAAATAAATTGAAGAAAAAGAAGACAGCAAAGTAAAAAACAAAAGTAAGGTAGTATATCCGAGACATAAAATAAATAGATGAAGTCATTTATTTATTGTTATGGTAAAGTGGGAATTATTTTAAATAGATTAGATTATAATACTATTTCAAAAGCGTAAAAACATGCAATTTCAAAAACTTCAGTTCAATATTGTAGTTTATCTCAACCCTATAAATTTATTTTAAAAATTTGAAGAACACCATTTCTTCAATAACTTAACCCTTTCTAGTGAAGTAAACATGAGAAATGAAAATAATTTTGTGGTAACTTAAATTAGCTTCAAGGGATATAAAAATATATATTTTTTAATAAAATATTATAAAATTATATATATATATATATATATATATATATATATACACACTACTTTTTCAATTCAAATAAAGTCTAAAGATAATACTTTTACATAAAAAAAATTTTGATTTCTTTTAGATATTTCTATAATCTATATAAATAGTTGACTCATACGTTTGATATCTTTCAAAACTAATTTATATGAAACAAAACTTAGTTATGTCTTTTGCTTTTGCACTCCAAAAACTTTTGGAATGGAACGTCAGCAAGGTGGCAACAAGATCCTACCGATGTGGGGCCTCGGTTTCACTGTTTGCACCAATGGCGTAGCTCCACGATCTCAAAATCAACAAAACTGTTTTCCCTCTGATAACTATCAAACATATATGTCCGGTGAATTCACAAGCACTATTTGTTTTTACCTTAAACTACAACTTTCAGAAAATCAACTGTTATGGGTAGGGAAAATGTTAAATCTGAACGAAGCTTCTTGGTTTGGCATGGTTGCTCAAAACTTAGTAAAAGGAAAAAAGAAAGAGAAACATTAATATAGGGAAAATGAAGAAAAAATATATGTAAATTTGACGTTTTCTCTTTTGATTCGTCGGATAGGGGAATAATCAAAATACCCATTTATTATCTCAAAAGGTTAATGTTGACTTGTCCTTTAGCCTCTTTTAAGATTTCACCAATAGACTCAGAACCACAAGGTAAGAACCAAGTGGTGTGAACTTGCTGTCATACGCCTCAAACTCATGTTCGTTTCCTTTCCCTTGATTTTATTCTTCTCTTTGTTTCCTTTTTCAACTGTCTACTGATCCAGCAAGCTGTTTGCTTTTCAAAGTCCCTTCATCATTTGTCTGGAAACTGAAATCAGGGAGAAACGTTGATCTTAGACTTGACAGTGTTAGATTCGAATCATGTGTAGTTGAAAGAAGAAATCTTGGAGGAATTTCTTTGAAGGTGATTTAATCATTGCTGTGAAGGGTGCATGAAAGGTGTGATAATGCAGGAGGAGGGGAATCAGGAAGAGCCATATGGTGAATCTGTGGAAGAATATAAACCCAAAAGGGGGTTTTGGGACTGTTTTTGCCTCCCCATCCAATGGTTTAGCATGCTTTCTGGGGAAATGCATTGGAGCTTTGTATTTGGGGTGGTGGTTATTTACGGAATAAGCCAAGGACTTGGTGTAGCTCTTGCTGAAGTTGGCACAAAGTATTACATGAAAGATGTTCAGAAGGTGCAGCCATCGGAGGCTCAGATTTATAAAGGAATCACATCCATTCCTTGGGTTGTGAAACCTATTTGGGGTCTTCTCACTGATGTTCTCCCATTTTTTGGGTATCGCAGGAGACCTTATTTCATTTTTGCTGGTATATAATGCATTATGCACTTCTTCTCTGATCTTCCTAAGTTAGGTTACTTATATTCCAAATCAATTACTGTTTTAGGTTGGAGTTTTAGTAATTTTTTAAATTTTTTGCAGCTTTGCTTTTCCTTGTACCCTTTACGTCTGAATGTTTTTCCAAGATCTGTATCAGTTTGAAAGATTTAAATGAATGATAAGCTGTCAATGCTGTAGCTTTTAAGCTCAATATACAGAGTGGAAGCTCAGCAGTGATAAATGTCTCTCTAATTGGATAGGAATATGGTCAAAATATTCCTTATATAGTTTGACAATCTTCCTCTGTACTAACTTTAAGGTTGAGTTAAATTTAGCCCATTTCCAATACACTGTTTTAGGGGCTGGAAAAGTGATTCTGTGAGGTGTGAGCGTTGTCCTAGCTTTATAAACTGCATTTAAGACATATCTATGTAGACTCAAAAAGTAAGCAATATCAGAATAGATTTTGATGACTTTCCAAAGTACTGGGGGATAAGGACTACCATGGCCTTGGAGTGTGTCCAGCAATATAGTATAGATTTGATACCATGTTAAAATTAGTCTTAGGTCTACTTCAGTTTTACAAAACTAACGTATAAGATAGAAATTTCCGATCCAAGTCTTACATTGGTCAGTCTCTAGTTTAAATAAGACTAAACACATCTATCAAAGTGCAAGGTTGCCTAAAAAAACTGCAATTTGTTATTATTGATAGGTCTTTCGAGAAGGGATTATTGAAAAGTACAATACTAATGAAACATGAACCAACTCACATATAAGAGATTAACACCACCCAATCCAAAATTATAAGGTAATGAGTTTATGGGTCTTCATCCATATATGGTGTTCAACTCCTTCATTTTTACTTAATGTGGAATTTAGACTCATATTTGGATTCCCAATACTAAGTAACTGCTTCTTGACATATCATAGAACTTGGAAATGATGTAAAATTAGGAAGATCAATTTTTTACTTTTACTTTATAACAATGTGTATTAAGCATGAGAGTAATTAGCTTTTCTTCAAACAACCTTAGAAGGGTTACAACTAACAACCAGGATTGTTTGCATGTAATGAGTTTCTTCTTGAGAATTAACTATGTACTTTATCACATATTAATGGTGCCGTGTAAGTATGGAAGAGCTTCAGAAATTGCTTCACTGACATAGTAGCCTGAATTTTTTCCCTCTTTGATGGTTTCAGG
The DNA here is from genome assembly GCF_029865625.1 of Vigna umbellata. Taxonomy (NCBI): domain Eukaryota; kingdom Viridiplantae; phylum Streptophyta; class Magnoliopsida; order Fabales; family Fabaceae; genus Vigna; species Vigna umbellata. The sequence continues at coordinate 21,021,188 of NC_142165.1, read as the reverse complement.
TATCATAGGAGTAGTTTCCATGCTTTTGTTATCTTTGCATGAAAACCTGCATCTTGTGTTGGCCCTTCTGTCATTAACGGCTGGAAGTGCTGGGGTGGCAATAGCAGATGTAACCATTGATGCTTGTGTGGCACAGAACAGTATCTCTCATCCTTCACTTGCAGCTGATATGCAAAGTTTATGTGCCGCCAGTTCTTCCATTGGATCACTATTTGGTTTCTTCATCAGTGGAGTCTTTGTTCACCTTATAGGCCCAATGGTTAGCCTCTGAAAAACCCTTCAACCGTAAAACATGCAAAATTTTCATTGTCTTTTACACTGTACTAAGAGAGCATTTTTGGTCACAGGGGGTGTTTGGTTTGATGACTATCCCAGCTGGACTAGTAGTTTCTGTTGGTTTTCTGCTTTATGAGCCTCGCATGCACCACACATCATATAGACAGGTATAACTAGTTCATGTCATTCCATGGTCCTAATACAAGCATAAACTGAGTTTCCATGTCGTGTATAGGTGAAACAAAATTTTGTTGATGCTTCCAAGGCCATGTGGACTACATTGAAGAGTGAAGATGTATGGAGGCCTTGTTTATACATGTATTTATCCATTACATTGAGTTTGGATGTTCGTGAAGGAATGTTTTATTGGTATACAGAATCAAAGGGCGGACCATCTTTCTCGCAGGTATTTGGCTTGATTCATTCATCAATGTTATGGTTGGATAAAAAAAAAATCTGATAGAAGCTGTTTTTGTCAGTGAAGTTTTTGAAGAAACTAAATGTGATGAATTAATATTTGTTACACAGGAGAGTGTTGGTTTTATATTTTCAATTAGTTCAATGGGGTCACTTTTAGGTGCAATCCTATATCAGTATGCTCTGAAGGAATACGCATTCAGGAACTTGCTGTTCTGGACTCAGTTGATATATGGTCTGTCAGGGATGCTTGATCTGGTTCTGGTATTGAGATGGAACCTGAAGTTTGGCATAGCAGATTATGTGTTTGTTGTGATTGTTGAAAGCATAGCCCAAATGACGAACAGGCTAAAGTGGATGCCTATGCTGGTGCTTAGCTCAAAGCTGTGTCCCTCAGGCATTGAAGGAACCTTTTTTGCTCTCTTGATGTCAATTGATAATGTTGGACTTCTCTCTGCAGCATGGGGTGGTGGCTTTGTTCTCCACATTCTGAGGATCACAAGAACAAGGTTTGATAATATTTGGTTGGCTATTTTGATCAGGAACATCTTAAGGATCACTCCACTTTGGCTGCTGTTTTTGGTTCCTAGAGCTGACCACAACTCTTCCATTCTCCCAACAACTGAAACCGTTGATTCCGAGGTGGTCGTTGAGACCTCAGACTCCAAAAATGTTGAATTGGTGTCCCTTGTACACAGTGTTGATGGTAAATAGTTCAATCAAAGTTAGAGACATTCTTTTGCACTCTCAATTCCAAACACACGAAATTACCAAGCTAGTGTAGCATTACAATTGCAATTTGTATGCATTTAATGACAAAAATAATAAATAAATAAAAATCTAAGATGATTCTGTGAAGAGATATTGGTAGGAATTTATTTTGACTTGGAAATTTCACATAAATGAGAAATATGTTAGGTGAAATATATATATATATATATATATATATATATATATATATATATATATATATATATATATATATATATATATATATATATATATAAGTCTAGAGATTGATCTTTTGTATTACTTTATTTGTGATATTTATTTTTACTTTAAAAAATGATGAGTTCTTATGCAATTAGTGTGATACCTAATACATATATCTTAAACAACTATGTGTTGACTTTGAAAGAATTTACTATTTACGATTGTTTGCTGGATTTTTTATTTTATTTGTGTTCACTTTAAGGCATTTAAAAAGAAAAAAAAAGGAGTTGATTTGCAGGAGGTTAATTCCATCTTCTCTATCCAGCATAGATTTGACAGGATTTATCTAAAAAATCAATTTTATTCCTGTAAAACTATATATTCTTTTCATATTTATTTTGAAAAATGCACACTGCATAATAATATGGTAGATTGAATTTCAATAAAGTAAACAGTTCCAGCTAAATTGAAAAATTCAATTATTAATTTTATTATTAATAATATAATAAGATAGTAATATTAATACTAATAACAATAATAATATTAGAATTTTACCAATTAAACTATTTTTTTTATCAATTAATTTTATACTAATTTTTAGAAATTTTATTTTCAAATTTTCTCTCACTCACTTATATATGCACTCAAATAAACAATTAATTCACTATCAAATTTTCTCGAATCTATTTATTCACTTTCCCCGAATCTTTAAACACAGCCTAAGAAATTTTACAATAGTTATTAATAAGGGGTATGCAAAGTCCTTGATATATATAGTTAAACCCTAAACCATGAATAAATTGGTTCAGACAATCGTTGTTTCAATTATCAAATTAAATAATAACACGAATGTTTTTCTCTTTTGAACAAACTTGGGAGTTGGATTTTTTTTTTTAACTATGCATGGTATATATGCAATGTACTTATAATTTTTACTCACTTTATTTTTCAATCTTTAAATCTTTAAATTAGTAAACTTTAGGACTTTTTATTAGTTTAATTTATTTTAAGTTCTTAAAATTTAAGGTTAATTCCATTTTAACAATTTTTAAATTTGTACTTGTGTCTACAAACACAAACATTGTTAGAGAAAACTAATAACGTGTTTATATAAAATAATTAAATGGTGGACTATTGGATAGACATGTCAAACTAGATCAGAATTGATGAGTCAATCTAATTTTTCTGTGGATTCGAGCTAAACCGAGTTAACAATTTAATATTTGGCGTTGTTCCTTCCACCACCCTAAGTGTTTCCTCCACCTCTCTATTTTTTTTAATTCCAAAACTATCCTATATTAATTTAATTTTATTTATCTTTTTTTAAAACTCTAAATCTTCCTACACCTTTTCACCCTTCACTTTTATTTTTCTCTGAGTCTTTTTTTATGACCTTTGAAGCTCTAATACTTGCATTTCACATCTCTGTCTCAAGGTCTCAACAAACAAAAAATATGTCAGATTTCTCTTGATATCATAACAAGTAAATGTCAAAGCAGCTAACTTGTAATTGATTGGGATGAGAAAAATGGGAGAAGAAGAATATACTTGAGCACGTAACTTCAATACTTCCTAATTCAAAAGCTTATTTGTTTTCTTCAAACTATCAGCAATACTTTTTGAGAAGGAAAGCCCTGATGTTGTTGGAATAGGTGTAGCTGAACAAGGGGACTTGGTCTTCTAGAGAATGGAGACAAACCTAGAACTCACTCTAGATGGCGTCAGCATAGGTCTTGGAGCTGTTCGCTTCAATAATAATCCTGTGGCCGCCATTCCCCATTAAAAGGTCAACGTCCTCCACTAACTTAACAAAATTTTCACAATGATATTGAATATGGTGAGCTGATTGTAGAGGGATACTAGTAAATGGGTTGTTAGCTGCAGATATATTCTTAAACGGATATTGAGATATGTTTGTTCATCAACGGAGATTGATATTCGTTTATGAATCCAACGCATATTCACATCCATTTAAATATTATTGAAGGGTAAAGAGGAATGAGAAGGTGCAGGAAGCCATGTGTGGTGGTGGAGGGAGTAACACCCTTAATATTTTTATCATGGGTCAATAATTACCTAATTATGCGGGGCGGGTTCGGTTTACTGGAAGTTAGATTCGAATTGAGTTATTGGAACTAAATCACAACCACTTAAATTCCATGCCTAATTCAATTCCATGACACCAAAAGGGTTCATCATAGGATTTGAAGAAGGTCCAAGAATAATGTACTGTATATATTCGATTCTAACATGATGGAATCATTTACTCCTCTAAACATAATTGGTTGCGTTGTTCATGCACAAGTATGTGGAATCGATTCCACTGAGTTCATAATTGATTACAAGTTTGTGTTTTGTCTTCCATTTTGATAGCTTCTTTTGTTTTAAGTTCAAGTTGTTTGATTTGTAGTTTCTCTTCAATCTAAAACTCCTTCAAAAATTATGGATGAAACTAACTTACAATCCTCATATAACACTTGCAATCGATTTCCTTTGTTTTGGAATCGATTACTTCTTTTTGATAAAAATTTTCTTATTATTTTCGCTTTTATTTGAGATTATAATTGACTTTTACATTTGTATACTCTCAAATCCAAGCATATTTATGAAAAGTAGGAAATAGTACAATCTCACTGTCATAATCTTTTCTTCTTTCAAAATTTATCAAAACGAAGACAAATAAACTTTCAAACTAAATCCTAAATCCAAAACCTCAAGCGAAAACAGGATAAATTTTTTGAATTATACAGTCTCTATTCTCTCCCTTCCAAGGGCTTAAATTATACACTTCGTATTCTCCTCTTTCCGATACTCATTAGAACTCTTTGCTGTGTTTCTGGCCAATCCATTGCAATGTGGTGGAGTTTTTGGCCAATATGGTGGAACTTTGGTACACTGTTTTGTGGTCTCTACTTGGTTCACATCCTTTGGAATATGTCATGTTCATGTCAAAGAGGGCTTTATGTTCTAACTTTTTAATATGATGATGTTTTGTTTTCTCTCTTTGGGTACCTTATGTTTCCTTTCTTACTTTTTTCTCTCAATTAATATTCTTTTATTGTTGCTAATGATTTTAATTCCTGGATGTATTATTGGTAATTTTTAGGGTGTTGGTTAATACATTGCACCTGGATTGAATGGGATAATAAGTTGTGTTATTGAATGCAGGGACAAAGCTTAGCATGGAGAAACAAAGGGGGACTAAAATATATTAATGCATTGTTAGACGTGTATGACAGAAGAATTATTTTTTATCTTTATCAGTGAGCCAACTCATCAATCTTTACCATATTTTTTTTATATGTACATATACATTTATATATATTTTGTGTTATTTAACAGTAAATAACTTATAGGACTTTTCTACGAGCAAATTTCCTTTCCCTAGTCTTTCTTACTAATATAGATCTTGCTTTGCTAAATTCAATTAACATTGTTTTTCTTTTAAGCTTTCACCCTTTAACGTTAGTTTCACATTAATAAAGTAAAATGTAAGAAATTAATAATTTTTGTAGAAATTTCAGAGATAATCATATATGCATAGAGATCATTATATTGTCCCATTTAATTATAGTCATTATTCTACAAATAATGTATAGATAATTCCACACATAAAAATTAACTTTTATTACATTAACTATTTTTGTGTGATCACCTAATCTTTTTCATTTGCATTTGTGAAAGTGATTATTATGATTTTAGTTTCAGGTACGAATAGATGTAGTTTTACCACATTCAAAAAGAATGAGATAAAACAGTTTTTAAGGAATATGTTGAATGATAATTGTCTCTTAACTTTTCATTCTAGGTGTAACAGATTGATTTGTATTATTATTTTTTTTTTCCTTTTAGATAGAGTGAAATTTTAAAACATCATAAATTAAACAAGTTAACTAATAGATAAAATATATGTTCATAAATATGAATGAATATAGTTGTATAAACATATTTCATCAACACCTTGTAAGAGATTGATTCACCATGCCACAAATGTTCCTATTAGTTGTCCTATATTCAACATGTCATCATCAATATTATTAGGTATAGACAAGGATAAATTTGGTTTTAGAACAATATTTACACTAACTTTTACATGTCCATTAGGTAGAGGTCTACCATGTAGTGTATCAATTTTAAAATTATGTAAATTCTCGTGACCAACCAAGCTAAGTAATGATGATGCTACAAACAATTTACAACTTGACACCCCCTATATTTTAAAATATAATTACAAGATAGTTAGCAAATGTAAAGAACTTTTAAAATAAGCAAATGTAGAGAGACCTTTTTAAGTAAATAAATTACACTAATGTAGATAAGTTAATTATCTCGGAAAACTATTTGATGAAAATGTTCAACTCCCTTTGTCACTATTAACACCAATATCAGTTTTTTCAATAGTATTTGATGTGTCAATTTTTCAGAGTGACACAGTCTCATCTCTACCAGTGTCATTCTTTCAGTATTCCTTTTATTTGAGCAGTCAATGTACCGTGCTCTTGGAATGTAAACGATTTTTGGTTGGAAAATAATCTTTGTGATCGACTCAAAATCTCTTTGTCCTAACACAACCTAGATACTCTGAGACATAAAGCTTGAGCCAGAATGTTTGAGTGAGCATCACTCATCTCTTTTGAATATATAGTTTGTGACAATACCACCTAAAAACAAACATATGACATTTATTCTCATCTCACGCACACAAATATAATATAAAATGATATTATGAAAAAGAAACTGTAGATATAAAATACAATATAATATCATATATGACGATTGAAACTTTAATAATTAAGAATCGACTTTTTTTTTATTTCACTATATTTATTTTTAAAATTTTCATTAAGTCTCTCAAAATTATTTTCAAACCAAAGTAAATGAATATTGCTTTAATATATTCAATTTCTTTTTAGAATATAATTTATTTTTAAATTTTTTGTGTACATAAGCAATATTTATATATATTTTTTAAAAAGCTAAATATAAAAAAGATAAATGTAAAATATTATGAAAAACAATAAAAAAAATGGTTGAACTGCGTATAGAAAGATTTTACAAATATCACAAGAGTAGCATATGATATATGTAAAATAAAAAATTTCTTAATATACTTAGTGTTAAATACTAGATATTTGAGATTTTTTTATCCTTGTAATTTTATTTTGAAATTACCAAAAAATGTCTAACTTTTAAAAAGAAAATTTGAACTTGGACAATTTGTGACATGACTTCGTAAAGAATAAAGTGTACTTAGGTGATTTTTTTACTTCAACTTAAATGAAGTAATGTCAAGTCAAGTCAAGATAACTTTAATAAAAAATGTTAAAGTTGTCATATCTTGAGACGACTTATGTGTTTTATAGAATATACTAAAAGAAGTTGTACGATGTTGTGATGATTTCAATTCTTTTACAAAATATATTAAATTTAAATGTACTAAGGTTGTATGATACTGTGATGACTTCAGTTTCTCTATGAAATGTACCAAAGTCATCTCAAGTTGTGACGACTTTAATTTTTTCATGAGTGTTGTTTTGATTTGGAATAAGTTCATTTGGATTAAAGTAAAAGATTTCATAAAAAAAAAGTCATGCAAACTTTACACGGCTTACCAAAATTTCAAATCTTTTTAAAACTTATCGTATTTAAATAATTTTATAATGAAATTACTCAAAAATGATAATATATATATATATATATATATATATATATATATTATTGGTTTAATGTCACTTTAAGTTTCTATTTTTGTCCAGAATCTCAAATAGGGCCCTTCTTTTTTCACGTCTCAATTAGGTCCTTATTTTCATAAAATTGAATCAAATAGGGATTTTCCGTCAAATTAAGAAGACACCATTAAAGAAGGTATTACGTGGAATGCTGAGGGTGTTGTTTTATATGACGTGTCAATTTATACATAATTGTGACATGTATTTTGTAATTTCTAATTAAAAAATTAAGGGTAAATTGGGAAAAAGAAATTAAAGGTTGCTCCTTTCTCTGATTTCAATTGTAGAGAACAATCTAATTTTGAGGTGTTCGCGTTTTTGTTCGTCGCGGTTTGGGTTGCTCCGTTGATGGCTTGCGATTTCGATCTCCTTTTCGACGCAGTGATCTTTCGCGATTAGGGTTTGTGCGGAGGAGTTTTGGGACTCGTGATGGTGATGTTTTTGTTTCGTGGTGGTGCGACTCTGGTGCAGAGATCTGGTTTGCGTTGTGATGGAGCCTTCACGCGTGGCTCGCGAGGTGGTTTAGTGAGGATGATGCGAGCTCACAATGGTTTTTCCAATGCTGGTGGCTGTTGCGAGATGCATTGGAGGTGAACGGAGGACCGACGAGGTTCTGATGGTGTTCCTGCAGTGGTTGAACGACGTGGTGGCTGACTATGGATTTAGGATTTTGGTGGGTTGTTCTGATGTAGTTTAGATGGGAAGTCGAAGATGATGATGTGGTTTCATCTTTGGTCTGAGGTGAAAAAATCATTCAAAAACCAATGATGTGGTTTCTCTCTTTTAAATATACCTCATTTTCTATTTATCAACCTATTTCTTCTCCCTAATCTCTATGTTTGCACAACTTCTCCACAATCAAGTGAAGCATATTCCATCAGCTAAACCATCAAAAATACAGAGAGAGAGAGAGATAGATACTGCTTCTCTTTTCGTAATTATAATGTCCCCCAAGTTTTAACAAGAGTAAAAGAATTAAGTTGATTATTTAACTAGCAGTCTAACATGTTAGAAAAATAAACTTGTATTGTGTGGCCCGAACGACCACACAAACATCCTACTACCAAGTTGGTCGAACGCTCCTGAAGAATATAACACAATTTTTGAATGCAACAAAATCAGCAAGTAGAATTGGATGACCATAAACAGAACGATCGATACTAGTCAATAATCAGGTTTTCATTAAGGTAATCAGCGATTAAAAGTATTTGGTTGAGATTGGGTCGTGATTAAGATTTCACTGATCTTAAGCCCATGCCGAAAATTATAAATACAGATAAAAAATAAGAGAGCTAGTTGTTCGCATTTACTGCACATTTATTACTATTGTATTAAACTTCAGTTAAATGACTTAAACATTAAAAAACTATCAATAGATAGACTTTGGGACGGTGGAATGAAAAAGAATATTAGAAGAATAGTTACCGGACAGAATTAAAAAAAAAATTGTGTTAGTACTAGTAATTTGACCTCACATCCGAAAAAAACTTCCATGACGATAAATATTATAATTGTTATCAAATATTTTCGAAAAGTATCAAATTTTTATCCATTACATAACTTTGAAAAATGTATTTCACCCCACTCATTTCGTGACTGGGTGATTGCTAGTTTTTTATATATTAGAAAATACCTTTGTGTCATTATTGAACATAGATGGATAATAGAAAAGAAAACATAAGATTGTTGTCTTTTTGGTAAATAGTTGGAAGCCAGGTAAGCCTACACAAATAATTCAATGAACCCGCACCCACTTGCAATATTAAAATGCCCAAACGCTGTCCAATCAAAATAAGTTATCAAGTTGCACTTTCCAACCTCACAATGCCGAAGGTGAAAATAAAATTCATTCACTTTCCAATATTTTTAACTCACACAACTTAATGTCAAATCCAGTCATTCATGATAGAAAATTTATTTTTTAACATTTACAATGCACCGCTAGTCAATAAAAAAATAAAATTGTATATTTATAAAAAAAATATATTGAAAGTTAAAATAGTAAATGTGTGTAAAAGTTTTATAAATATTAAAATAACAGTGTCGTTTAAGATATATCTAATATATAAGAGAGAATCTTGTGATATACTGATAAGAATATATGAGTCAACAAAGAAAAATAAATAATATATATTAATAAAGGCTGATATAGATTTGTACATGTTGAAGTTACTGTCTGTTTGACCAATTTTATGAATAAAGACTTGATGAAGAAAAAGAAAAGTGTCTTATCTACCAAAATCTGTGTCATACATAAACCAGAATGAACCTTCTAACTGAACAACTCACGCAGACAAAGAATCCAAACAAAAATCGACATATTCAGGAACAAACATATCTATCTTCCAACACTAACAAGACTGTTAGTAATGGGTGAAGATTGGCCAGAATGATGATGGGGCATCCTAATGGCTTGCATGGGAGGAGCACGTTCATACATATCAAGTGGAAGCAGCGGCAATGGTGATTGAAGCTGCAAAACCTTGATGATTTCTGCAGCCTTAGGCCTCTCTTTATCATTAGGATTTGTGCACCACAACCCCACCACAAGCAAACTCCTCATCTCGTTCTCATCAAACTCCTCTTTCAATTTCTCATCTGCAGCCCTCATAACTTCTCCTTCCACATAAAGCTGCCACACCCAATTCATCAAACAAACATGAAACTCACCATCTTGGTATGTCCTCCTCCCACTTGCTATCTCCAATGCCACCACTCCAAAACTGTATATATCTGACTCCCTGCTAGCTCTTCCTCCGTTCACATATTCAGGTGCTAAGTAACCGTAAGTTCCGACCACCCCAGTTCGTTGAGTTCTCAGCCTTGGATCCACCAATTTCGCCATACCAAAATCCCCCACCTTTGTGTTGAATTCCATGTCCAACAACACATTCGCTGATTTTATGTCCCTGTGTAGCACACATTGCTCTGCGTCCTCGTGAAGATATTGAAGCGCGGTTACCACACCTAAAGCAATCTTGTACCTCGCACGCCACTCCAAGATCTTCTTGTTTCCAAACAAATGAGAGTCCAGGCTTCCATTTTGCATGTACTCGAAAACCAACAGAAATTCACCTTCCTCGTGACACCACCCTATGAACTGGACCAAGTTTTTATGGATTAAACGGCTTATTATCCTGACCTCGTTGGTGAAAACTCCCTCTGAATTCTCGAAGTCTGCAAATATTCTCTTCACGGCCACAACTCTTCCCAGGTAACTCAACACACCCTTGTATACCTGCCCCGAAGCTCCTTGTCCCAGCCTTCTTTCGTCTGAAAAGCCGTTAGTGGCATCCACTAGCTCTTTGTACTCGAATCTTCTCGGGATAGTTCCCCTATCCAGATCAAATTTAACTGAAGTTGGACCCTCCTCGTCGTCTCCAACATCATATAACATGCAATCATCCGTTCTTCTCTTTTTCCTTATCAACACGAAGACAAAAACACTCGCCGCCACTAACAGAAGAACCAGAGGACAGAGAACCGCAACTATTAACACAAGCTTTGACCCTTTGTGTTTTAGTTTCACACCCTCATTATCCACGGAGGAATCTTTCAAAGTGGAGTTGAACTCCCACGAATAAATAACATTGTGTTCAGTGTAAAGTCCAGTTGAGGCAGAGAAACCAATATTGACCCACTCTGGAAGAATTTTCTTGAGGTCGATCTGGTAAGACAGGGAGGAGTTGTTGTCGTTGTCCTTTGTGGTTGGTATTCCTTTGAAGGACCAAGCAACAAAGAGGGTTTGAGTGGAGGCGGTGTAGGTGATCAAAGTATGACACATTTTTCCGAGGTTCTTGTCGATGTCAAAGTTCGCAAACGCCACAGAGGTTAAAGAGTTGTCGTCTACACCGACATGTTTCGTTGGGGGATCAGTGGAGCCAATGAAGGTGTCAAACTCCACAGCAAAAACATGGTTTTCAGGGAGTTCGCTGTTGGTGGTGGCGTTGAAGAGGGCAAAGGTGCCACCTGCGGAATTTGGTGGGATCTGGTAGCCAAGAGGAGCAAGGTAAAACGCAAAGCCATCTGCATAAGAGGTCTCAGAGTTGTTTACTCTGTCAATGGAGAAGGTGAAGCGTGTGACAAAGTCGGTGACTACATTGGAAGATGGGTCCCAGAGGTGGAGGGGTTTGGAGTAAAGAGCCCTTCCGACACGAAAATAGTAGCTAACTTTGTTGAGGTCGATGGAGCCGTTGGTTGATCTTCCATCACCCTGGTAGGATATGTCGGACGAGGTTGTTGGATCATCAAAGTTTGTTATGTTGAAGAAGAGGGAATGAATGGGAGAGAAGAAGAAGGTGGTGAAGAAGATGAAGAGAATGAATTGATGATTGCCTGACATGGTTTGATGAGTGAAGATTGAAACTTGGAAAAATGCAACCTTCAACTTGTCAGTGATGAATGAATATATGCAAAAGAAAGGCATCATCGTCACATTTGCTTGGCGTGCTATCTTTTCTTCACATTCTTCCAAAATTAGACTTAGTTTAATGTGGAAAAAAATTGCCAGAAACAAAAAGATAAGAAAAAAACAATAATATAATATGACATTCTAAAAATAATAATATAAATATATATTAGTTGACTTAAAGAATAATACAAAGGCTAACAAAAAGAAAAAAATATATATATATATATATATAAAAAATAATTTACTTTTGCAAGTGTTAATAAAATGTTTTGTTAGGACAAAAAGCTCTGGTCAAATGGGCATTATTCTATGTAAAAATGGAACCACACTTTTTAGATTGGTTTAAAATTAGTACAAGGATATTTTGACAACATTTTAATATTATCTACGTGTCATTTTGTGATTGGTCTAAAATTATTTCACAAACAATAATAATAATCACAAACATACATAAAAAATGTTAAAATGTTATCAAAGTATCATTATCCTTGGAATTAATACTTGTGAAGTGATTCGATTTTGATTATTTTTTTTTCTTTTAAATTTTTTGTTTAATTTAGTTTGATATTGTCTTTGTTTATAATAGTTTGGAAAGTATTTTAAAAAGGGTATCTAGTGATTATGATATTAAATGCATTAATTACTTATCTTAACTATTAATCTAATTATAACTCAATCAATTTTTAATTACAATTATCAAGTTAATTTGTGTTAATCTTTACAAATGTCTTTAATCAGGTTATACATACGTCTAATTGATATTCAAACATATTAGTCATTATTTTTTTATAAAATGATTCGGTTTTATTTATCTTATTAATCATTTTGTTAAATCGATTTAATAATCTTATATCGAAATTAACCGATGCGTCTACATTAAATTGATCAGACTATACATTTTGTTTATCTTTTTTTTTTTCATTTTTCTTGAAAAAAAGTTTGTTAACATTTAATTAGGATATACTATTTTTTAATTATATAGAAGAAGATAGTTTAACTTTTATAATAATCGAGTTAAGTTTAAGATGGCTACTATAATTAATTAACTAATGTTGGTACCAATAAATTAAAACTGTTGTCTTGTATAATTAATCTATATATTGATGCAATGAGAAGTGTTTTATAAATCGATGTTCGACAATAAAAATTATCTCATCTGGTTGGGATGATATTTTATATGCATGTATATAGAAACAAAATATTATATATATATATATATATATATATATATATATATATATATATATATATATATATATATATATATATATATATATATATATATTACATCACATCCAATGCTGATATTTTTAATGCTTAAATAATAAAATTAAATAATAGTTTAAAAAGGAAGTTGTACTTGCTCTTTCAATTCCCTTTTTCTTCAAAAAAAACAGATAAAAAAATAATAATTCATACAAGTTGTATACATCTATTCAATCACAAATTATTAATAAATCTATTAGCTTTTATAATAATTATCTTTTAAAATTTGAGGCAGTGAATAAAGAGTGTTAAACTAAACCTAATATATCGCTTTAAAACATTCTTCAAATTACGGCCCTTTATAATTTTCAAGAACGTTTTTTATGATTTTTTTTTACTGACAAGTGGAAGACTTTGACATAGAAATGGCCTCTCTCTGGTCTTTTTGCTTTGTTTTTTTTGTCAAGAAATTTGAATAGAAACGAAAGTGCAAGGAAGTAGTACAATATAATAATGCCATAACAAAAGTGAATAGCACACCTAATTCAAAGTAGCCAGTGGGATTCCGGGCTTCTTTTCTGACCACAATATTTTATAGCATAAATATACATAATTTTATTGTAATATTATTACATCCATTAAGCAATAAAAAAAGTGCTAATTTATGCACATTGTTAATTGTATTAGAACTTTATAATTATATTTGATTTTATATATAGGCTGACTACTCTTTATACTTTATACATTAGGTATCAATATATATTTATCTTTTGCTGAGAAATAAAATTATTCACCAAAGATTCAATTTGTTAAAAGATACAGTTTTTTGTGTTGAACCAAACTTTCATTGCTCTTTCTGTTTAATTTTGAAAATAAATTAAACTTTAAGTTATAATGTATATAACTTTGGTCAAAAAACTGCCGCTAGGTAGTTAAATAAATAGGCGCCACGTTTTTCAATAGGGCGGTCACACCTCATCATAGTTACCACGTAAGTTCCTACAATAAGTATATTCTTTTTTGTGTCATTTTAGACTTTGAGTAGACCCACACAAAAATTATAATTTTATCTTATATCATATTATTATAACAAAATATTTTGCTAAAGTTATCATAATTAATCTTTCTAAAAATATCTAATTAGTCATTTTCAATGAATTTTATTTCCAATCAATCACATTTTTTCGGTTTACAAGATTTAAATATAAAACTATACTTAAAAATATCATGAGCAATTTTGTTATCATCAATAACGGTTAGCATCAATGAATATGGTGTTAGGAGCCAAGAAGTATGTTAAAATTAATTTATATACAAATTTAGAAAAATATATAAAAATTATTTTTAAGATATATACATGTATATATAAGAAAGAGAGTGGAAGATGTCAACTTGACCACCTGAAAATACAATTGATAATTTATAGAAACGTCATATAGGTAAAACATAAATAACCGAAAGTCATAACTGAATCCTAAAAGTTTAAAACGATTTTTTTTAAATTTAAGCATTAATTATATATTAAATAATATGAAGAGTATAAACTACTTAAGTGTCTGCACGTAACTTATTCTCTCTTATACTTGCAATCAAGCATATTAATAAACTAAGAAGTATTCTAAGCCATCACGTTAACTTCTTAGTAAACTATCATATTAGTAAAAATCCACTATTATTTCTTATCATAATATGAACAGTTTAGGCAAAGAAATATTTCAAAATAGTAAATATATATAAGCAAAAAAAAAAATCCTATTATTTAAATTCTCCAGCTTAATAATTAAAGTATTTTTTGTTTCGTTCACTTTCAACTAATTGTATATTAACAGTTTTTGTTTTGAAGTTTGCTAAGGTCTTCTTCTTTTGCTAAGGTCTTCTTCTAAGGTCTTCTTCTTCTTCTTCTTTCTTCTTCTTCTTCTTCTTCTTCTTCTTATTATTATTATTATTATTATTTTTATTATTATTATTATTATTATTATTATTATTATTAACAATATAATTGACAATGTTTCATTTTGAATTGTTCATTGGTGTATCAATTTATACCAGGATAGATAATGTGCATTTGTTACAAAAGATTGATTATCTTGAATGACTAAATTAAGGAACAAGATGGTGGATAAAAACTAAAGAATATTGAATGGTCCAAAACTAAGAAAGAGCAATGCGAAAACTGTTGTATGATGTGATTTGACAAGATACAATTACCCAAATAATTCATACTATTTTTAACACAAAGTTTGGTCTTTTATCATTTCTAATGCAATAATATTCAGTGAACATTCTTTAAAAAAAATGTAAGGTCTGCCAAATTAACACCAACTCTTCTGAAATGGCAAGTAAATGTCGTTCAAAAAGACCTTGTATGGTGGAAAAGTATGGATCAGTTTTTTTATCGATAGAAACATTTTTTTTCTACAGGAAAGTTTTATTTAATTAAATTTAAACAAAAAAAAAACAATTTTAAGTTACATGGCTAATCCCTGCGGTTCAATGTAAACCAAAATATTAAGTAAAACAACTTGAAAAAGCTTGTTACAAGAAAATAAAATATTCCTTGGGAGAAGAATGCATGAAAGATCAGTGTGCACCAATAATTCCTATTTACAACTAGATACTTTCTGAAATTTGTTGATCGTGATCAAAACATTATGCACAGGTACACCATTCATAGTCCCCAAAAAGAATAAAGGAACTGTTATTCTTCTTAGGCAGCCCTGTTTGTCCTTGTCCCCCACCATCATTGCTAGAGTGTAATGTAAGCACTGGACTTTGGATCATGGCCATTGATATGAATCCACCACCTACAAAGACTTCTTGACCAAGCTCCATTTTGCTGCATCATTGAAATGAGGAATCAGGAAACAGTAAAACCTGACAGTGGATCACACCTTAAAAGCCACTTTTGCCAATTAGCTACTGTTTCTTTATGAACACACAGACTACAGTCATATTAAGTAAAATGCCTCACAGAGCCTTTGCACTCGGAGGCATAACAATGAATACAATAAGTCCCCAATGCAGCACAGTAAACAAGGAGACTCTTGATTAGTTGAGAGTTTCTAAGGAAGGTGGGTGGATATGTATTATATAGTACATTGTCCTAATGTTGTTGAGCTAAGGGAAATGCCCTGCTGAAAAATTAGAGGGCAAAACTATATTGGATTATATTATATTTTAAGATTTCTATCATTCTTCAAATAACCAAGAGCAGTTCAAGTCCAAGAGCATCATCACATCATGACTTGCTCTTATATTTCCTTTGGGGTTTCAAATCAATCACAATCACAGTGATGTTATCTTTGCTTCCTTTCTGAAGTGCACGGTTTGATAGGTATTCTGCTGCTGCTTGTGCAGCAGGATCAACTCCCTCTCCCCTTTCTGACGATGGTTGTTCCAAGCCATTTTTCTTGTACCAGAGAACTATCCGTCGCCGGGCCAGGTCACACACCTCTTCGTTCGTCATCACATCCCACAGACCATCACTCGCCAGAATGAGACACTCGTCTTCTTTTGTGCGGGGAAGAAACTTAACTTCTGGTTCTGGAATAATCCATGGCTTCAAATATCTATCACCTGAAAATCACAGCAAGGATGAGCACAAATAATTTCTGTTGCTTAAAAGTTACAGGTTTCCTAGTTGCATAGACATGTTAGCTGACCTTTTGCATGACAAGACATATATTAACTTGTAAAACAAAATTGATCTAACTTTGTGCATTGTAAATTCAAATATAAACAAAATTGGAGTACATGGGTCCTCTTAAGAACTTTGGTGCAGTATAGACTTTAAAATTTTTTAATACAGGGACAAAATTTTGATATGGGACCACTATTACAAGTAAGTGGTGCCAAAACCACTAGCAAAAAGAGAGTGATACTGTGCTAACATAGTTTCTAATAAGATATACTCAACTTTTACAATAACAGATATTTACATAAAACAATCAGGTAATTGTGGCCAATCAGATATTCTCTTTATTAGAAATAAATTTTTTTAAAAAAAAAACAGGCTTTTACTTAGTCAAAGTCCTAATTTATCTCATAAAAGAGCAGCATGAAAGGGAGAGGTTGAGAGAAGGCAATAGGGTTAATACTTCAAAAATTGTCTCGACCCCTTCGGCCTCATATAACAAAACAATTTGCCTATACTAGTACATTTCCCACCACCTTATTATCTGAACAAGCAAAAATAATCATAATCTCTTACCAGACACAAGTCTTTCAGTTATTTCAACTATACTAATAATATTCAAGCAATTACGTCTGGACTCTGAACATTTGAATGCACTGCAATCATCTTTGGCTTAGACTTAACAAAACCTTAAAAAAAATGGTATTTTGATAGCTAAATATATAACACGTAGAGAAGCTTATAGCACCATGATTTGTAGCTTAGGTTCAACAGGACATATTTTCAATAATTGTCACAGATTGACAGCAAAGGGCTAAGTTCAGAAGTTCTAGAGGAAACAGGATGGAATCGGAAAGTTTTCTTCCCTGTACTTGGGTGATTGATAAGGGTATAAAGGGAAAGTTAAACTTTTGTCAGCACAAACATTCATGTATATGAACACCTAAGCAACACAATATAAGTGAAGTTGTAGAAGACCTTTTTTAAATGAATGTACAGATATTCCCTCTCATTATTCCAATTAAGAAGGGAAGAAGTTATTTTCAGAGGGAATAATTCCCCACACATCCAATTCCACTCCATAAATTCTTAAATTTTAAATTATCTTTCAACCATTTCCTGTTCCATCTCTTTCACCATCCGTGATCCAAGCAAATTGTATGGTCCTACAATAATACTGAATACATAAGTACACCTACAATTAATTTTCAGATGATGAAATCCCAAATTCCAAAATAGCTTCCTCGTCAAAAGATGAATAAAAGGATGCTCAACTATTCAGTATTACTGTAGTCTAGGTATTTACATATTTCCAGTAGCCAACAAAATACAAAGGGAAGAAAAAATTAGCATCTGCTTTCTTCATTAGTAAAGTAAGATGATAATGACAAACGCATTGCAAATAAAGATTTCCATGAAACTGAAACTAGTCTGCACACGACACTGCAAATAAAATAAATGCCTAAAAAGTACATACCGATAGACCTTGACATTGCAAGAACACCAAATACACGATGACCATTCCATTGAATCACTTTTCCTCCAGCTGCCTCGATTCTTGCATATTCATCAGGTCGGTTGGGCTAACATATCACAAATCGAATCACCTGTTAAAATTTTAGAATATTAAAGGAGATAAGTAACTCTAAGTGGAGTAACTTACTTTATGGTCCACCGATAATGCAATGGGTTCTTTGCCACGACATAGAACCGCTCTTGAATCACCACAATTTGCAACTATGATATGAGATGAACAAATAACAGCAACAACAGCAGTGGAACCAACAGTTTCTGGGGCAACAGGTTCATTATCAACTTTCCCTCCAACTTCAGCATCAACCTTTTTGAAACAATTGGTTAAAGCTTTTTTCCACTGATGTTGACAACCTTCCTTCATACTTCCACTGATTAGAGCTTCCTTGAAAAATTCTATTTCCTCGGACAAAGCCTTGTGGATACGATCTTGACAATACTTTGCAACCTGAATGACGAAAGCATGCACCAGATGAAGGCTATTACAGATAAAGCTAAAATCATTGAACACAAGAATCATGGCGATAAAGAGAAAAATTGAATTTTACCTGAGAGCCACCATGGCCATCATAGACTCCAAAGAAATGAGTCGTCTGCTGACTGAAACACTTGTTTATTCCATCAAGCACCCGGTCACCAATTAGCATCTGAATAGGAATTTTCATAAATCGAGGTACAGTTGCAAGTGCATCCTCCATCTCAGGTCTTCTTCCACACACAGATATGAATCCATAAAGTGGGGTATAATCCAATTCAAAAACACTCCGACCAACCATTCCACTCACCCCCTTTTCCTGAGGCAATTGATGAAGAACAGCATCAGAAGGCTTAGGGCCAGTTCTAATTCCATTCTCTTCTTCAAGGCTCACTGCCGCAGCAAGAGGTTCTGTTGTAATATCTGTGTCAACATTTGATTCCTCCAAATCAACTGCCTCGGCAGCAATATTGACAGCACCAATGCTCTTATCTACATAAGCAGAAAATGGTGTCCCAACATCTGAAGTAGCATCGAAACACAAGGACTCCTCTCCACACACACTACTGTTCTCACTGACTGCCGAAAGAGAACATGAGCTATCAACAACCTGATCACCTTCCAATGATAATGAATCTTCCTCAATTTCATCGGCTAACACTTCATCACCAACCAAAGTACTTCTATCTTGGGATATCATATCTAACATAGGACTCTCTCCTTCTCTATCCTGTTTTGCTGGTATAACCTCAGTAATTCCAGCTTCATCCTCTATATTGCCACTATCATCACAATCATCGGAACCTGCAACTGTCTTGGTGAAAACCTTAGTTACAGAATTAGATAACAACCCTGTATCCGCCATCAGCTTAAACCTGGATACATCCATGTGGGGAACTATGGTTGTGTTATCACAGACTGAACAACAATTACCTACTCTTAATGGCACTGCAACCACAAATGACATCTCCTCCATTGAAATCCCTATCTAGGTAGGAAAAAAAGTTACCCTCCCACCCCTCTGCTATCACAAAACCTGTCATACTTCAACTAAATTTGCACCTGCTTTTGAGATTGAATAGGATCTTAGAATGTGAAAGGGTGGCATTTTCCATTCCTAATGAGCCCTACAAGACAAAAGGGGAAGCAAATTCAGGCGATGCAAAGCATGAACTAGCTAAAAGGTGGTGAAAGTGAAATGGGGCACTCAGATCTAGTCAACATCAAAGCATCCCATCTTCCATTTTTGGAAACGTTAATCATAAATAGCTATGCCAATTGCCACAACACCCTTCTCAAGCATTACAACCCCATCCACCTTTGTCAACTCTAATGAGAGAGAAACAGCCTGAAAACAATAATACAAAAACAAAAAACAAAAACACAACCTTTTATCTGCATAAAAACATATTACACCAAACCCCACCAGTTAAAAGGAAACAAATTTCAAAAACAAAGACACCCCTTATCCCTAAACACAAGAAAGAAGAAATGGGTCATGAGAAAGAAACCCAGAAAAGGTAAAGCCTCAAGAATCACAAGGAAACCCTAAAAAGATGACTCCCTTTTCCACATACCACCATTAGTTGCCTGGATCTGAGGCAACACAACGCATCACAGGCGCGCGGGAGCTCTAGTAATAATAATAACAATATTAACATTAATTTAATAATTATTACTTCTACAAAATCAATGAAGAGAAGAAAGCATAAGTGAAAAGAAAGAAAGAAAAAAAAGAAAGAATTAGAAGAATGAAGAGTGAGTCACTACCTAATTTTGTCAACGATGTAGGGTCTCGTTCTTTCTCTTCTCACACACATACACACTCTTTTTTTTCTCTATCTTATTTCTTCCTCTAGCTTTGACACCTGAAACCCATGGATTGATAAAAAAAGGAACAAAGCATCATTAAACAACAAAAGCCAAGACATGGATGTTTATTTATTTATTTCTTTATTTATTTATTCTGTTAATTCTGACCTATTGAACAACAGCAGCTCAGCTATGCATCATTACTTTAGTGTTATGATTTTTGACTCTGTGATCTCAAATTCTGTGTATTCAATTTAGAAAAAAAATACCAATGCTTGCCATCCGGTCCTCATTTGAGAAATGGATTCATAAATTTGATATGTAAGAATTAAATTGAATGAAAAAAATTATGTTAATAAATTTGAATGAAATTATTATTCAACTTATGTTATAATTAAATTGAATGAAAAAAGTATGTTCATAAATTTGATGACATGATTGATTCTTATCAGATTTTTTTAAAAACAATTGCAAATTAATAGAAACATTATTGTTTGATAAGATAATCTGTCCTCGAACAAAATATAATTTATTAAAGCGAATTTTTTTCAACTATTTTAAATTTGTTTATCATTATGGTAATTAGTTACAAATATTTTATATTGTAAAATATAAAATATTCAGATTCAGACAATATCAATAATTAAATATTGTTGTCCATTAAATTATGTTGTGTCAAATTAAACAATTTTGAAATAAGGTGATCTCTCTTAAATATTCCAAATTTGTTATTAATATGCACCACAAGAAAATTCATAGATAGATAGTGATCAATTTTAGTAATTAAAAATAATTAGTCATTGTATAATTTAAATATTAATTTATAAATTAAAAGATTGATAATTAAAATAGTTTATATTATAAATAAAAAATATAATTGGCTTCCAAATTAGTAATTAAAATAACTTTTATTATTAATTATTATTTAAAATAGTTCACTAGTATTATCTGTCAAGATTTCATTAACCAAATAAATCAATGTCTAAATTGATTTTTAATTAGAAAATTGATTTCTAAACATATTTTTTTTCATTAAAATAGTTGTTATCTAAGAAATTTTTTGTAGTGATGTATTTGTATGAATTTACTTAGGGTTATTTGAACTCATTTAAAAAGAAAAAGTGTTGAGTTTTAAAGTTATGAATTTTTTTCAATTTACTATGTGAACTTGTATTTTTATAAGATTATATTATTACGTTAAGATAAGTGTTTACCATGCTAAAAACAATAATTAATAGTTACAATTATTCCCAACAATTTTTCTATAAGTAAAACTCCAAGGATGATTGTGACTTAGTTGACATAATCTCTATTATGAGATAATTGATGTAACTTGTTGTAATCTCTTCTTTAGTAATTATTTTCTTGAAAATTGATTTTACTTTGACATGAATATTTTGACATAATCAATGTAAACCGTAATAATTTCTCTTTAAGCAAGCAATTGTTGCACTAGTAAGGGAAACAATTTGTTTAATTATGACTTGGTCTGATCTTTGCACAGGACAATTGATGCAATCTTAAACAATCTCTTCCTCAATAGTTGATTACTAGAAATTGAACTTGTGATCTTTGATACCAATTCTTCACGCATTTTCATCTTTAAAATGCTTGAACACAACAAAATGGAGTTTGTAAGTATTGAATATAATGAAAATCTATGTATGAAATTAATTTATCTTATGTTGAATATATAAACTCTATTTATAATAAAAGAAATATGGGCTAACCCAAAATATAAATAAGAAATAATAACAAACTAACCACAGATAAAATATTTATCTAAGATATCTAATAATATAATATATATAACATTATCCCTCAAGTTAATGCATACAACAACCTTTTACTAATATAATAAAAAAAAACTTAGTGAAAATATCATGTTTCTACACTCGATTGACACCAAATTGTTAATGATTTGTGAAGACAACATAAAAGATGAAATATCAATATAGGAGGCTTTTCCCAAGCAACAAATCAGAAAGGTTGCTCCATATAAATCATTTCTTGTAAATCCTCATTGAAGAATGCATTGTTGACATTTAGTGAATAAAGAGGTCATTATTGAAGAGTTACCATGACTATAAATAAATTAACAAAAACCATCTTTTACATAGGAGAAAAAACATATAGGGACGAGTCAAAGACAAAAGAGAGGTCAAAAGGGACCGTGGACGAAGCCACAAATGAAAAGGAGAGAGAAAACCTAAAAATTCGAGATTCTCTAATCAAGACACCTAAAAGAGGAAAAAGAGCGACTTTGATGCTCTGAATAACTTCTTGAGAGAAAACGAGATGTGCGTGTGACGAAAAAAAAGGAGCACATCCACAAATTAGAAAAGGGCTGAGAGAGCGTAAAACTCTAATGAAGACGTCGTTGAAGGCACGATGGTCCTCTGGCTGAGACGATCAAAATCGTGTGGTTGTTGGTCGAAAACTCTTGTAGTGGCAATAGACAATGTTACTGGTAACAACGGGTGCAAGCAACAATTTTTTTCCCTAAAATAACCTTAGACTCTTACCATGCTCAATATAGTGAAAAACTATATATAAGATTAATCTCTCTTATGTAGATATACAATAGAGTGTTCTACTTATTATAGAAAAAAATGAGTTAAGCCCAGAATATAAAATAAAGAATTATAACAAACAAACTAAAAATATTTTTGATACATCATAATTTCTTTATTTTATTTCTTTAAGGTTTAAACCCTCGGATGATCCTCAAGTTTGTTCGGAAATCTCAAGTGGGTCTTCATATTTGAAACGGTCTCAATTTGGTTCAAATATTTGTAAAATTGAGCCAATTTTGCCCTAACTGTTAAGTTGTCACTAACGGCTTTAAAAGGAGCTGACGTGGTGCACACTTAGTCTGCTGATGTAAAACTATTATATTATGTGGAATTTTTT
Source organism: Vigna umbellata (assembly GCF_029865625.1). Lineage (NCBI taxonomy): Eukaryota > Viridiplantae > Streptophyta > Magnoliopsida > Fabales > Fabaceae > Vigna > Vigna umbellata. The sequence continues at coordinate 20,997,849 of NC_142165.1, read as the reverse complement.
ATTTAAATTATCAGTGTTTGACGTGGCACAAGACACCTTCTGCTCTTACACTACCGACACTTCCACTGTCTATGACCTTGTTGCCGTCGTTCTCCTGCTTCTCAGCCAGGTCCTCCTCAACGTCGTCCTCTCCTTCATTGTCTCCTAGTAACTCTTAATCAGGTGTTGTGAATTGATTGAACATTTTTCTACTAAAGGATAAAAATGGGTAAAGATTGGAAATTGTTTGGTTTTTTTTTTTTGAAATATTTGTACTATGAGATCAGGATTACTTTTCTGGGTAACTATTCACCTTCGTCTCCTTCATATACGCAAGAGTCTCTATAAGAATCCAGAAACAATAACACCTCTGTTCACCTTTCCCTTCTTTCTCTCTCCTCTCTGGAACAATAATACCTGTCATATTTCCCACCCCACCTGCCAAAACCATTTTTATTCATCAAAATCTCAACATCGAATTCTCAAACCACACATAAAGCTTAAACATTTTGTTTGAAAAATAAGTCTAAAATACTCTAATGAATTCATAATAGCCTTCCTTTTGCACACGAACACCGATCTCCACTTCTCCCCCTTTGGGACCTTTTCTTCCACGACACCCCCTCCAACCTCTTCAACATCTACATCCACACTGACCCCTCCGTCAACATCACGCACACTCTATCGCCGCTCTTGGCCAACAAATTCATCCCCTCCAAACGCACACCTTTCGCGCCTCCCCCACCCTCATCTCCACCAAGTGCCGCCTCCTCGCCATTGCCCTCCTCGACGACCCCGCCAACACCTACTTCCCTTCTCTCCCAGCACTGCGTCCCTCTCTCCCGCATCAGCATCCGCCTCAAGTATAAATCTTTTATCGAAATCCTCTCCTACGCTCCCAGGCTCTGGAAATGTTACTCCTCCCGCGGCCGCTACGCCTTGATGCCCGAAGTCCCCTTCGAAAAGTTCCGAACTGTCTGGCTCCCAGTTATTTGCCCTTGCGTGCCGCCATGCTCTCCTCGTCGTCAAGGACCGAACCTTCTAGAGGAAATTCAAGGCTTATTTTACTTTTTATGAAAAAAAAGGAAGAAAAATATAAAATAACACGTAATCAAACAATACACGTCAACATATTATTTGTGCACCACGTCAGCTCCTTTTAGCGCCATTAGTGACAACTTAACGGTCAGGGAAAAATTGGCTCAATTTTACAAATATTTGAACTCAATTGAGACCATTTCAAATATGAGGACCCACTTGAGATTCCCAAACAAACTTGAGGACCATTCAATGGTTTAAACCTTTCTTTAATTAAGTCAAACATGTAAAATTTCAAAGTTATTCTTAGTCGCGGTAAATAAGCAAAGAAACAATGAAATAATAAGAAAGAATGCAAACAAAGGTAAAAGTCATTGAATAATTTAGTGAAAATGTTCATAGAATACACATTTATTTTTATAATAAAAAATGCTCAGAGTAAAAATTTATTTTTGTAATTGGACATTATAAAACAAAGAATGATATGTTTTTTTTTGGCAAAGACTAATACTATAAAAGTAAATTTTGTTATTATGAATAATATACTCCCGTCTAATATGATATGTAGTTTAATTTTGCTAGGTTTTACCTGTTTGAATTCATGTACTTGAAATAAAAAACGTGATAAAGTATCAAACAACAACAAGAGTAAATAAATAAAACGAGAAAAATAAAAAAAATACATAAAAGTAATAAGAAAAATATACTTCAATGAAAGATGATAAGAGAAAAAAAAGTTGAAAATATAAAGTTTATACCATTAATAAAGGATGATAAGTAGTTTTTAACAAAATCAATTATAATTCGATCAATATAACAAAAAAAGGCTAAAAAATTATTTGACTTGCAAGTAATATCCATTATACAATAAAAGGCAAACATATATTAAAATAGCTTCTTTTTTTTTTAGTAGCGTATGTATGAGTAAACTAAATGAAAAAGGTGTATTTGATAAAAAAAATACAGATTTAAGTTTTATTTTGTACATTATTCTATTTTTTTAGATAGTTTATTATTTGAATTAAAAAATAATATCATATATTTTTGTATTAAATTAGTCTATTGACCAGAATGTATATTTTTTTAAATAAAAATGACAAAAAAGACTAGGCACAACGAGCTAGCTCGTTCATCTTGGTTAGCTCAACCAGTTGGTCCCTCCTAGTCAGTTCGACCAGTAAGGTCACACATTAGATTATTTGTCATGTTAACCTGGTTATGTAGTATATCGTGACCAAATTGATAGTTAATTCTATCCATGTAACTCATTTCGATCATTCATTCAACTCGTTTATTGCAGTCAGCCTAACCATCTTGTCTATCATGACCAACTCAACCAAATCAGCCAGCCAATCCATCTTGACCATCTCATCATCTAATTCATCTCGACCATCCTAGTCATTAGGTTCATCCCGTCAGGTCAGTCTGGCAAGATCGGTCAGTCTGTCCATCCTGATCATTTAGCCAATTCAGTTCATCCCCTCCATCTTAACCATCCCGACCATCTCTGTCAGTCCAACCAATCCACATTAAGAAAACTAAAAAGTCCAACCAATCCACATTATGAAAACTAAAAAATAAAACTAAGAAGGACAATATAATAATAAACCAAAACAACTTTTTAGAACTATGAGATGGAAAGAAATCTTGTTAAAAAATACCTAACCTTCAAATACAAAAGAAGAAAAAACCTTGAAAAGAAAAAGAAAGAAGAAATTGGGACCAAACAAGAAGATGATAAAAAAATAATGTAGGAAAAAGAAGAAAAAGTGGAAATTTTACGTGGAAGAAAATTTAAGTGATAAAAGAGCAAATAACTAAAAACCAAAAAAGTTTACAAGTTTCATGAAATTAAACTGCCTCATTTTAGATAATTTTTCATGGCATTGTTTTTCTGTATAGATATTGATGAATAAAATTGAACTTTTTTTTCTGTTACAAATTTTTATTTTGGTGGAGACTATAAATTTTACTTCAACGATGGTGGGTCTCAATATTTTAATAGACCCATGCACCCTAAAATCCTTCGGCCCAATTCATGTCATTCATTGGGCTTTTTCTTTCTTATCGCTAATTATACCACCGTATAATTCGAAAAGACTAATATATCCTCGCTTATCAAACCATGCTCTTATCACTGTTGGAGAGGAAAAAGAGCAAAAATAAAAAAGGAAATCTCATTTTAAAAAAAAAAGACTTATTTCTGAAAAACGTTTTCTAAAATGTATTTTAAGGGGCAACATCATTGTCATGGAAAGTGGTCGAACAATTTTTTTTTAATACTTCTTGCATGAACATATTATTTATAAATATATTTAAAAACTTAAATTGATTTAACGAATAGCAACAAGATCATATTTTCACTCTATTTTAATACATTCCACTTCATTTACCTTAAAATGACTCTTTCAGCATTATAAACTCTAATGATCAAAAGTTTGTCTAGTTTACCATTTCAAACCTTTAATACATCTATTTTTTTACACTAAAGGAAGAACAAATTCAATTTCTTGATTGAATTATTGATGAGATACTTAAGATATAACTTTTTGTTTTCAGACAATTTTTTTTGTTTCATCTTGGAGAAGTAGTAATGTTATGATTTTTTTTGTTAAACAAGAAAATAAAAAAAGTGCATTTAAGGCTTCACAGGAACATCATTGAAATATTATCATTCTATAGTTCATTAATGGTTTATAATTTACATTTCATCTTCGAAAACTTGCTGTGTATTTGGAGTTTCCCTTTTCAATTTTTTTTTGTTCTTGTGGTGAATTATTTTTTTAATACAATGGTTGAAGTGGGTTTGCTGAATTTATTTTTTATAGTTATGATATCTTTATTTTAGTTAGCTACTAGATACATAATGGATTTGAAAATAAGTATAGGTTATAAATTTAGACTTTCTTGGAATGGGAGAGCAATAAATGGGATAAAACTAAGTTGGTAGTAGAAATAAATAAAAAATAATATAGAAAATAAAGATGATATCATTTTATAAAAAAATAGAGAAGAGACCAGAAATGATAGAAAAATGAAAATATAATGAGTAAACCAGTTTTCAAATAGAGCATATTATTTCTTTCTTTCGTTTTCCTATTCTCAACTAAGTTACATATTAAAACGAATAAGTTACACACATATATAAAATGAAAAAAATTATAATTGTAATATTTCAAGTTAGTCAATATGATCTAGTTATGTCTCATTTAATCTTGATCACTTGTAATCCAACAAAAAGATGGTGACAAGAATGATATATTATTAATAAAAAAATACATATTATAATACTCTACTTTGCTAGAGCAAGATAAAAAAAAATCAAAGAATGTATTGAGAAGATAAAAATAATTTTAAAGTGATGAGAATATAGTTACATTTCTTTTTTTATTATTCTCTGAAATAGACATGCACTTTTTTATATAAATGGTTTGAAATTAAAAGTTCATAAATATATATATATATATATATATATATATATATATATTCTAACATATTGATCTTTGAATAAACTTCAAGACTTTTAAGAAAAAAAAAACAAAAAAAAAGTAATAAAAATAATAATTAAAGAAACTTATAAGAGAAAGTTTTGTAAAATTAACCTTTTGGTCTCAATAATTTCACTAATTTAAAATTTTAATTAAAAATTAAATCTTCAGCAATCTTAAGTTGTAATTTTTCTAAAATTAAGTGAATTTGGTTTACAATTAATAACATTGTTTTTAAAAGGTGATTGAATGTTCTGAGTCTGTTGTACTGGATCTCGATCTCAGAAATCATAGGTTTGGGGAATGGTATGTCTACATTTACACCACGTGAGGACGACAATGAAACTTTTTTAAAAATGAGGATGAATTTGACACAATTCAACCAAACTGGGGACAAAGAAGCAATTAAACCTAAAAAATAATGCTAACAGTAAATACATGGGATATATTTATATAACCTATGTTGTCCTTAATTACTCTTTATTTCATTGGCTAAAGTAAGGTATTAGTGTTAGATAGTCATTATTCTTTACTTACAAGATGACAATTGAACTTGTTTTTAAAGATATTGTCTGAACTTTTTTTAATTTTCATAATTTTTATATCAAAGTTTGTATTAATTAGATACACATATAAATATGAGTTATACTTAATTTTTAAATTAAATATAAGGATAAAAATTAGTAAGTGTATAATAGCAACTGCTTCAATTCTAATACTCGTTTTCAATCACGAAATTGACTTTGTTTTAAATAACTAAAACATCATTAAACTTTTAAGTAACTTAAAAAACTTATATTAGTTTTTCTTTTATTTTTAATTTTGTAACTTGTTGATAGGATATATATACATTTAATCATTTTTATTTACCTTTATATATGTTTGACCTTTATCCAATTGTCATTTAAATATTTCAATTTTATTTTTATACAACTATAACTTCTCTTTTAATATTTGACACTAAAAAAATGCTATTATTTTAACATTGAATCAATAACATTATACTTTATTTATTGTAATTTTTATTTTCATGAAAAAATCATTTAATAAATATTTAAAACATAAAGAGAATAAATAATAAAGATGATGAAAATTTTTACTCTAAAAAGAGATGATAAAATAAATTTTACACCAAATCCTACTTATTATCATCCATAAATATTAATGATAGAGTCTACAATAAACTTTAATAAATTTCATCGCACACATATATTTACATATGTTTATTAACGATGGAATGATATTTTAAGAGAGATTATAAATCTCTCATTTCATAAAATATATTAACTCATTTAAGAATTATTTTCAATTCTTCTAGAGTCTCCTTAAATATCAAAGAATTAAAAATATCACTAAATTATTATAAACATGATAAACTATGGATAATGAATGTGTCATCATGTAAAAAAAACATACTACTAATAAATCAATTTTTACTAACAAACCCCATTAAAATTCAAAAGAAAACTCACACAAACATTATCATAATTTAGTTTAGTTTTCAAAATTTTCAAAAATATGCTATTAAAAGAATAGAAACTAAAAGCCCGTATACACACAAATTTATAAAGATAAAAATTATTGTTTTTTATTTTCTTTTATAAAATTTTATCAAAAAGATTTTGAACTAACTTATATAATTTTGACTGAAGAAAAAAGAAAACATAATTTTTTATGCATGAACATGGATTGACCTAGCACAGCAGTTCCGATATCAACGGCGACTTGGCCTCTCCACCAACAACCAACAGCAAAAACAACAAAATGTTCAATGCTCCAACATCACATTAAATATGGAAGAAAAAAAGAATATATTATACGTCCAATAATTTTAAGGATATTTTCTTTCTCTGCTTCGTTATTTATTATATATTATAATTGTTTTAGTAGGGATGTGGAGACCGAGATACAAACCTAACAAAACTGGACTGCTTCTTCTTATGATGTCTGTCAGGATGCTTCCTCCCTCTCTCTACGCTCTGTTCTTTGGGAAAAGGTGGGCTGGGTACCTGCCAAGGCACTCCGACGCTCAAGTCAAGATAGGGATGTCTGATTAATCTTCAGAATAAGAATCTATTAATTTCTCTTAGGGGAAAAACGTACATTTTTTCTCCTGTGCTTTGTATATTTAAAACAGTAAAATAAACCGTTTACCTGAAAGTTCGGTCCGTTACCGAAGTTGACTGCTTGGGAGTTGTAACTGTTAGATCGTGTTTCATACTGGGTTAGTTATTCCCGTGATTTGTGGTATCTGACTAATATTCAAAATTATCTGTTAGCATATGCTAAACCGCTTTGTCGTCGTGCAAGCGCTGTGTGTCGAGACATCGCTGGCTGTCGAGCACCAGGTGATCGACATGGTCTATTACCAGGTGCTCGACATCAGTATGCCAATGTCATTGATTGTCGATCACCAGGTGCTCGACATCAACCTGTAAGTGCTCGACATCAACATACGAACGACATTGACTGTCGACTACCAGGTGTTCGACATCAACCTGTAAACACTTGTGATGTTAAAGGTCGACTGCTGGTGAACTCGGGTATCATATGGTACAATAATGATAAAGATAAATGAACATAAAATTAATAGGATAATAATTTTAAGGATATTTTTTTCTCTATTTATTTTTATTCAATATATTTTTTATTTAATAGGAAAGACCACATTAAATCTTTTTAAATTATGGTTAAAAATATAATATTAAAAAGTACTATTAAGTCAAAATAATAATGACAATATGTAAATTAATTTATATACTATTAAATGTGTATCACATCTCAATATGAAAACCAAACTCACTCTACTTTCCTCCTTTTTCTGCATATTTTGTCTAAATTTCATGCGTACGTGTGATTACTGGGCAGATACTACTTGGAACATAAGATATTAAAAGGTAATATTGAAACATATAAAAATATGTGAGAACCAAGAAAATAGAGTATTATAATAGATAGATGTATTAAAATAATGAGACTGAATATTTTATTTTAAATAATCTTATAATATAAATATAATTTTCTAGAGTTCGGTTCATTATCTAAAATACTTCTATCTTCCTAAAACACTATCCTCCTTGCTTTCTCTCACTTCTCTCTACTCTTTCTTACTCTTGGGTCATAAGGTTAACGATCAGAAAATGTCTAGACGATCTTGGCATCGAGAGTTACATTTTTCACCGATCAATTTCTTGATTGGGTAAGTAAGTTTCATTCCTCTTTTTTAGGTTTTCTTGAATATGTAATCATGCAAATAAATCTGTCTTTACATGAGATGGGTGTCTCTCTTTCTTGATTCTTAGCTCAATTTAGGTTTTAAGGTTGATTTTCTATCACCAATCGATGATTTGTAGGATTTTTCTAGAATTTCTTTGCGGTGTAAGCAACTGTTAGAGTTTTATTGAGCTGTGCAAATTTCTTTGAGGTAAGAGAAGTTAGATTATTGTTTTAATTTACTGGTTTAGTGAGTATGTATGATAATTCTACGTTTATTGTATTGATAGAACTAAATTTAGGTTTTTGAGTAAATGGTATTGTGTGAAGTTTGATTGTTATGAATGTATATTGATGGATTGTGATAAGAAACTTAATTGGATGATGTTTGACTTGCTTTTGGGTGTATAAAAGGTTAGAAATTTGTATTAAGGTTGATTGGTTATGAATAGAGTCACATTGTAGTGGCTTAGAGTAAGTTTTGAGGAAGTGGAGTAGTGAAAATGAGAATTAGAGGTTAGATGCTCAATGGGTTTGTTGAGACATCTTTGGTAAGTCAAAGGTGACTTGTTTGAGTCCCTAAATTGCTTTAAAATGTGTCAAAAGTGGTAGAACATGAATTGGGTCCATAGGTTGATGATTTGAAAGTTTTAAAGAGTGAATTGCTTAGGAAACACTTTAGAATGATGTAGTAAGGTTTAGAAACACTTGTTCAAGTCTAATGTTTGACTCATTGTTTGATGATTCGCAAGCGAGAAGGTGCACTGAGCAAGTGGTTGAGGTCTGGGAGCATTATTAATTTTATTTGATTAGTGAATGTCAGCGAATGAGTTGGGGGTCTGGACCACTGTTTGGATTTTCGCACAGCGAGTTAGGTCGTTGAGCGAGAGGTTGGGGTTTAGTACCACTGGGAGTTGTATTTGCTCAACGAACTGGGTCACTGAGCGAGTGGTTTGGAGGTTGGGGTTACTGTCAGTGGATTCGCATAACGACCCAATTCGTTGTGCGATAGAAGTCTGTGGTCGCTCAACGAGTGTGTGCGTTGAGCGATTGGTTCAGGTTTTGGGTTTACTCTTTCTTTCTTTGTTTTATATTGATGTGAGTGGTGTTTTGATTCAAGTGAGAATGATGTAGGAGTAATTCTTGTGAATAGATATTTCTTTTCTTATGAATTATGATTAGTGAATGTAACTCCATGACTTAGGGTGAGATTTCATGGTAGTACCTTGGTTGATGATGTTATTATATGAATGTATGGAGCTTTGAAATGGTAAGTCTATTCCGACACTCTAATGATCATTCATTCTCAAGTAGAGAGAAATGATGTATGTGGTGAGAGTAGCGGGAGGTTCTTGTCTATAGACTTTGAGTTTAGCCATAGGCATTGAATATGGACTAACCTTGTATGGTGTTGGAGAGTGCCAACAGAACCATATAAGTGCACAGACTACCAATAGTTCGACATTCATACATAATTCGGATGAGTCATGTTGAGTATGAGATGTATGAAATGATCGGTGTACATTATATTCTTTTGAAATAGAGTTGAAATTGTTGAATAATTATATAAATATGAATCTTTGTTTATCTAGCTTATCCTTCTGTTTGTTGTTTTAATTGTATGAGCTTATACTATTTTTCTCGGCTATGATCATCTGGTGGGTGTGAGTAGAAGACGAGAAGATGTCTATTGAGCAGGCCTTAGAGGAGGAACCAACAGGTGTGTAGTTCCTTAGATAGTTAGGTGTATATGGTTTTGGTTTATCCAGTTGTATATAAAGTTTTAAATTTATACTTGTTTTTTGGATAACTGTAAGTTAGGCTTTATTCTATAATTATAATTGTTCTATCTTATCATGTCTCTGACGACTCTTTTATATAGTGTTCTACTATATTTTTTGGATGTTACAAAATATTTTTTTTATGTGTGATCTTTTAATGTTTCTTTCAGTAGGATTGTTAATAAGACTTTTTTTTTTAAATATTAGTAATATTAGTAAGAATTGAAGTAAGATTAAATGATTTTATGTAAATTAAAAATAAAAGTGATTAGAAGATTAATTTCGTAAAATTGTTATTCTCTTTATTTATTTAATTTGCTCTCATATAAGTAAAAAGAAATTAGATCCACATTTTTCTAGGAAAGAAAAAGACCATTCTCTCTATTATGAAAGTTACAAGGATAACAAATGAATCCATCCTCTCAAGCGTTATTAAATTTGTTTTAAGTTTGACCAAAAAAAATCAATATTAATTAGGTATGGACACAAATATAAATACGAGCAATACTTAATATTTAAATTAAATATGAATACATATTCACTTTGTTCTCATACCTACCTTTATTCTCCTGTATGTCCTCATTTTGAAAGCTTCTATCAATTTTCCTTTGTAACTTATTTCTTAGATACACATTTTAATTATTTTTCTCTTTTCTATCCTTATTTGATATTTATTTAATTGATATTTCATATTTATATAATTATCATTTTTTTCTTGATATTTTAAAATGTTAATACACCATTCCATTTAAAGTGGAGGAAATAATATACATGAAAGTCTTTAACGTTCAGTTTGGTTGTCAAAAAAAGGAAAAAAATGCACATAAAAGAGTTGATATTGAAATTCACAGGTTTTGGCAGCAAGAAAGGAACAGAAAGTATGATAAAAGTTGTATTTTAATCAGAAAATAATATAGAAAAACCTATAAAGATTCATAGCATTTACTCATTGGTGTCAAATATATATACTGTGTTTCTGTGTTTCCTTGCAAAGGAAACAGGAACAACCTTGTTTTTTTCAAAGCAAGATGCACATAATCACAGAAATTTGGTTGGTGGCAGAAATGCAGCTCTCAATCTCAACCTCATGAGTCAAAAAAAATTGCCATAAAAGTCTTTCCAACTGTGCCGAGTTGAAAAGGAACTATGACAGATAGTTAAATCTTGCTGGTCAACAATTTAAACTAAACTGTTCCCAATGTGTAGAACTATGTAATAAGAATAATGCTATTCACACACACTTTTCATGACATTTTTTCCTTTTTTTCTCTCTCTCCCTAATGTAAGAAGTGTTAAAATGACTCATGATACAGATATATTCTTGATCATGTTTTGAAATTGAATTATGCAGAAGTTGTGTCAATAAGCATCAGCATCAAACACTACATTAAACTACCATCTCTTATTATACCATTTTCTCTTACATATCAATGTCAATTATGTCTACACCATCCCAGTCAAAAATTGATCACAGTTGACTTTAATTACATACGAAAACTACTCCATCAGCAATGCATTTTTTAGGCTAAAAGACAAGATATACGATGTACTAGATTGATAGAAGCTCCTCTCAGGAGTTTAGAAGTTTATTTATAATGATGTAATTCTGTCTTCCATAGGAAGGTTGCGTCATTCCTCTGTCCAGAGAGTGCTTCTGCAAACTGAGGAAATTGAGGAATATATTATTTAATCTTCAGATAATGATGGACGGGATAAAAAATTATTAAGGGTGCATTTAGGTAAACAACTTAAAGTAGTTGTTGAATAGGGATTATTTAGAGAAAACTTCTCAATAAACAGTTAAAATTAGTTTATATGTGAATTCAAAATCAGAATCTAGAGAAGCTAGCAAGAGATCATCACTTCCATAATTTAATCTTACTTTTTTCTCTTCTAAGGGCTTACACAAGTACTTCTGTTACATAAACTCCAAATGCACCCTGATCAATGTGTGCTTCTTTTGCCGGTTGTGCTTGGAAGTTGTGTGTGAGAAGGCACAAACTTTGTGTATGCAGAAAAAGAACATTGGTCAAGTATATGATTGTACAAGACTATATGATATCATGTTACCAACAGAAACCATGGAAGAAAGGAATGCTACAAAAGAATGTTTCTAATTTTATTATTCAATCTCTTGTTTGGCAATTAAAGTATGGAATTCTGTTACAAATTCAGGATCTAACCCTGTGCGGACTATCATCACATATCTGTTGAAAGGACCTATACATCTTTTACATACAAAGTCCATTCAACAGACAATGACCAATTACTTGAACATGTCATAAACAAGCAAAAGAATGATGGCCTCAAGCAGCAAAACGGTGTACATCACTTTATCAAACACAACCTTTGAGTTAAAGAAAAGAAGTGCCGGCCAAACCATGATGCAGAAGATTATGAGCAATTGCATCCCTAGCCTTCATGGAGCTCATTGACCTCAATGAAACTTCAGGCACCATCTCATCATCCATCAAATCAATCTTCAACTCAGGGTCCATCTTTTCCCCCTTCAACTCACATATATTATGCAGAACACAGCAAGCCCCAAGCACAACCGGCAAGTCCTGCAGCTTCACCTCAGTCCTCTTCTGCAAACAACTCCACCTCCCTTTCAACCTGGCAAAAGCATCCCTAGCCACCTTCTGAACCTCCCCAATCTTCTCATTGAAAGCATGCTGAGTCCAAGTCAGATTCTGCTGACTATAAGGCACCAAGACCCAATCCATCAAAGGGTACCCGGAACTCCCCACAATCCAAACCCCCTTCAAAAGCCCCCCATTAGCCCTTTGAAAAAGGGCACTTTTTTCCAACACCTGATCATCAGGCATTGAACCAGGCCAACCAATGCACACATCAGTGAACACCCCTCTGTGATCTACCACCCCCTGAACGGTAATACTATAAGAAGTCTTCTGATTCCTCTCGGTATGCCTCTTGTTGAAATAAGCAGCCACACTGATCTTAGGAGCTATGATAGGCACATGAGAAGTATACATAGACCCCACCACATTAGGAATCCCAGAAACAGACTCAAACTCACTCTTCACCCTCATCAATGCACCGTCATCGGGCCAATTCAAATACTTGTGCATAAGCACAGTCTTAATTGCAGTGCAAACCTCAAGCACCAACTTATGGCAAGTTGATATGCCCAATCCAAACCTCTTAGACACAATCCTAAGAGGGTCACCAGTGGCCAATCTCCACAAACAAACAGCCACCCTTTGCCTCACAGGAATAGCATTCCTCAAAGTTGTGTCCTCCTTCACAATTGCAGAATTCAACTCCTCACATATCATATCAAAAGTTTCCCTTCCCATCCTAAAAGCCTTCCTAAACTCTTCCTCAGGAAAATCCTCTTTGTTACATTCATCCCACCACGCCCCCGAACGATCCTTCACCCACAACCTTCTCTGAGAACCCCCCACACCAGATTTCGCCCCCTCAACACTTCCACCACCTTCGCAACCCTCCTTCTCACACGCAGCCACCGCCACCGCCCGTGCCATTCCGCGTGACTTCTTCCTCTTCACCCTCTCCGATTCCTCCACGTGGCTGTAATACTCGTCCAAATTGGAGTAATACTGAAGCATGGCCTTGGTTTTCTTCTTGTGATTTGTTTCCAACGAAAACTTCTCCTCCTCGGAGACCCTGTTGTTCTGTTGTTGCTCAAGCTTCTCTTGCTCATCCAACAACAGTATCGAGGTGAGGAGACCCTTCAGCTCCTCCTTCTTCTTCTTGCTCCTCCTGCTGTTACTCTCTCCTAGGTTGTTGTTGTTGGATGACCCATCATCGCCACCATCACCATCATCGTCATCGTCACCGTCGTGGTTTTTTCTGCGGCGCTTTCTGGCCGTTGTGGAAGTGGCGTTGTTGCTTATGGCGTTGTTATTGTTGTTGCTGTTGCTCATTTGATCAAAGGAAGATTGGAGCAAGGTGTAAAGGTAAGACAAGGATTCAGGGTCTGCAAACGTTGTTGGGAGTTTCATAAAGACAAAGAAAACAAAACAAAACAAAACCCAAACCGATAAACAATCAAAGAAAGAATGAAAGAAACAAAGTCAGAGGCTTTAGATTTGAAGGAACAGGAACAACAAAAACTCAATCACAGTTTAGCAACAACACCAATTCTTAGGATTGTGTTGAGTTTCAGTTTGGTTTCGTGTGAAATTATTATTATTATTAATTAATATATATATATATATATATAGTTATAAATTGTGTGAGGTGTGAACACACCGTGTGGTGTGAACGCGGACATTGAAATCTTATAGAATGAAGAGATGCCAGAGAAACGAGTGTTGTTTTCACTTCTTAATTAATTAATTCATTAATTTTTCATTAATTAATTTTTTTAATTCATTAATCAGCGGAAATTAAGCGTATGATGAAACTTTGGACTTTCCAGTTTTGCGTCGATTTCTTTAATTGACAGATCGATTAGAGAGTGTTGCAAGTAAGCGAGTAAATATTTATTTATTTTAAATCATTGACGTATTAAAGTTTTTCTTAATTTCAAAGACCAACAATATATAATTTTAGAAATTAAATAGAATATTTAGTTTCCTATAACAAAATCAAGGTCATTGGTTTTTCTCTTGGTACCAACTCACTTTTATTTTCTAATGAAATTCCTATACTACTTTTAATATTTTCTTTGCATAAATATACCATACAACGAACGAATATCTGTTTATATGTACGTTTAATCAGCATCAACATTAATGATTATGAGAATTGTGATGGTGGGAATGAAAATTAGGGTTATAGTGTGAACACGATTTGGGAATGGAATTTTTTGAGATTGGATTTGGCTGTCAGGTATGGTATAAGACAGACGCAGACTTGGAATTTTCTTAATTTATCTTCTTATTCTCTTCACTTTCTCGATCATCATTAAACTTTTTTCATCCATGGGATTCCACGTATAACGAACAAGATTAACCATTTTTTTATTATCACGCTATTCTATTTTTTTATCATTAATACCAATAATCTCTTCTTTCAAAAGTTTAACCAATTTAAATTTAAATACAGGCCAATAATAATAAATAACAATATTGAAAATGTAAACCCAAACGCCCAAAATTAATATTAATAATTATAACTTTTTCAGTTTTTTATCCAAATTTTGACCGGTCAAACCTGTTAGTCTTTGTTGTCAGAGAACTAGTCAATGACGTAATAACAATCAAGGTTAGTGTCTAATTATGATATTAAGATGTAATTTTTTAATAGCTATTATTTTGTTGGTTTGGTGTCAGGAAAAAAAAATACAATTTTTGAAAATGTTGAAATATTTTGTGGTGAGATTAGGGTTAATTTTTAGAATATTGAAGTGGAGTAAGAGCACTAATTGAGGATAATGGTGTAAGTTTTAAAATTTGGAAATGATATAAAGGTGTTATTAGATGATAAGATGTTGATGTACTTGTGTAGTTGGTTTATGTTTATTTTAGTGAAGAATGTGATGATATTAGTAATAAAATATTTAAGAGGAATTTGATAGATGTGTTATATGGTTGATTTTCCTAGCTCAGATCTCATGTCAAAAGTATTCTTATCTCAAATCAGATTCTCTTATATATAAAAACGTTTTTTAATTATAGACAGAAAAAAAAAGTGTCATGAGTAATATATACTTATGCATCTTGGA
The DNA here is from genome assembly GCF_029865625.1 of Vigna umbellata. Classification (NCBI taxonomy): domain Eukaryota; kingdom Viridiplantae; phylum Streptophyta; class Magnoliopsida; order Fabales; family Fabaceae; genus Vigna; species Vigna umbellata. The sequence continues at coordinate 20,982,694 of NC_142165.1, read as the reverse complement.
GAAAAAAAAGAAAACTACTTTTTAGATAATTTTTGTTGACAAAAAAAATCCACATGTGGTCAATTCTAACAAAACCTAATCAAATTGGAGTAATCCTTTTTTTTCTTGGATATCAACAAATTTTTACAGTTTTTGATTGAGGTTTTGTTGTTTTATAATTTTTAATTTTTTTGTTAGCTGATTATTTTACATTATCATTTTATTTTCTTGTCTTTACTAAGAAACATGATATTTTATAACTAATAAAAAATACTAACCATTCTACATTAAGTATAATTTTATTTTATTAATCACAAATTTTCATATTTCTTAATATTTGAAAAAAAATAAAAATAAGACGACAAACTTAAATAACAAAAAAGAATTAAATACTTATAGTTGATTGAAAAGTATAAAAAAGTATTCAATAAAGAAACAAATTTTAATAACAATTCGATTAAAAGTAAACCTTAATTTAACTTAAAATTATTTAAAATTCATATCACTATTAAAAGATTACTACATTTAACAATTCCCATATCAATTTTAAAACAATAACCACTTTCACCCGCCTAGAAAATTTGAAAACGAATCTATGAAAAAAAATGTCAAATTGAAACAAAATTCTCACTTAAATAGTATTATTAAAATGGGTTATCTAATTTAACATGGTTTGACTTACCACACGCACTTAGTAAACCAACCTAATTTATTTATTAGTGAGTTGAAAAAATTTGAACTCAGTTTGATCTACCACAGGTTGGTGGGTTAAACAGATTAATTCATTACTCATTTAATTACAATTTTTTTAATTAAAAAAATAATAATATTTATTTAATTCAAATCTAAACAAAAGAGAATGATCTTAAATTAGATTGGTGAGTCAATCTAGCTCACCATGGATTCAATCCAGTTAAGGATGACAAAAATACTCATATTTGTCGTTATCTGCAGATAAAATCAAGGATAGATAATTGATACTCGCAGGTATTTATTATCCATAGGTAGCGGGTAACGAGTATTTTAATACTTGCTTATAAACGGATCGTGTGCGAGTATTATACTATCATACTCGGGAATATTCGCTATCCGTAAAAAAGAAAAATAAAATTTTTAATTATATTTTATTAGATAAATTTAATTAAAATTAAAATTAATTTATATTTTGTTAGGTTAAATTTAATTATAATTAAATTTTAATTTATATTATATTTTTTAATTTTTTGTAATTTTATTTAAATTTTATTTTAAAAATTTAAAAAATATATTTTTTAAAAATATTCATGGATATTTACGGATATCTGTGAGTTTTAAAATACTCGATATATTTTTTAAACGGGTATTCATGTGGGTAACAAACGAATTTTTTTATTTCGAGTCGAATAACAAGTAAGCAATAACTGTGTTTAACCCAACTCGTTGTCATATTTAAATCTAATGAGTCAGATCCAAAATTAGTCTGCATCAAAATTTTAAATTTTTTGTCATCCAATCTAGCCTAAACTTATGGTAGATTGAATTAACTCATAAGTTGGAACCCATTACAAGTTGAGTTAAGAAAAAACATTAAAGAAAAGGAGGAATGTTTTACATTAATAACAGTTATTAAAAAAAGGCATTATTATTGTTGTAAATGTTGAAGTGATTAGAGGCATTTATTAGTGAGGCATAAGTTTGGTTTAACCTTTAGCGAAAAAGTTGTGCTTGTTGGGAGTAGACATTTTATTTGGGAAGATTTTGACATTGAGCATGCATGTTCACACTTGAGTTGAGATTGCCCTAGATGATGACGGGTCCCACACTCCCAAAGCCTGATATCAGAATTCAACAATATACGCTACTTTTGACCTTTTGTCTCTCTAGTCATACCCCATCTCACAAGTAAACCAATGTGCTCTAAGACATCAATTTGCAATCTCCAAATATGCAAAAACTATAATCTCATCTGCATCATCTCACATAAAACTCTTCTCTTAAAAAGGGATTTAGTGTAAAAGCAAATGGGTCATTCATGAAAAACCAATATCTCAACTACCATTCTATCTTTTCTTTCACCATCTCTTACCACATTTTTCAATCAATTTACGGCTTTCACACACTCGCTTCCTGCTATTTTTATATTCGTGATTGACGATAACCTTTTCATATTCTTCCCAAACATGTTTCAATGCTGCAACTTCTCTTTATAACTCTCAGTCATCCAATCGAGCTCATGACCTTATCTTCCTCTTCTTCAATATATTGAGATTTTAATTCTACCTTAACTTGACATGTTTATACTTAAATGGTTAGCTTAACTTGGATGAATCGACCAAAGACCTATATTAATGTTTCTCTATAAGAATCTAACAAAGTTAATTAATTTTAACTTTCTACATTTTAAGGTCCAATTATAATCATATCCATAATATATTCGAAATGTCATAATATATTAGCTATGACTTAACAATGAATATCAAATTTATTAAAATTAAGGTCAAATGAAATTAGAGACCTAGTTCTTTTTTTTTTTTTTTTTTTTTTTACTTAGCCGCATTGTCATAATCTTACCTTTGTTTTCTTTTTCCTTGAAAAAATAGGACATTGTCGAGTTGGGGGTACAGTAGGGACCAATAGATTCACTTGTAATAAAGAAGAGCGCAAAGGTCAACAGAAGTATTTTTAAAAGCATCCCAAATGATAGAGCTATCAACGCAACCCAAATAGATCAATTAAGCCAATAGCCAAATGAAATTAAAAATGTTAGGTACAAACCAGTTAACAGTTAGTGGTAAACTACCAAAATTCTTCTTCAACAAAAGACATAGAGGTCTCACAAAAATGTTATTTTTAGTTTTTAAAGAGGTTAGTTTAATTAGTAGTTCATATATTATTTGAGACTTTTATAATTAACTATTAAATTTAAATTAAAATATTTCATTGATCATCATATTTGTTTAAAAATATTAAATAGATTCTCACATTTTGATGGGTCTCAGTTAAGTTTTTATTATTTAGAATGTGTAATAACATTAAATATAGTTTGTCATATTTTTTAATTTTTTTAAAATTTCTTTTATTATATTATCTAAATCTCAATTTGTTATTTTAATTCAATTCAATTTTTATTTTTTTTAAACTGACAATTTTAATCTTTTCAAATTAAGAATAAATTTCATTTTTACATAAATATTATAAAAATATTTTTATTAAAATTGATAATTTTATTAAATATTTTTAACAATATTAAGTTTATTTAAATTTATATTTTACATTAAATTTTATTTAAATAGTTTTAAAATTTTTGCATTTGAATTGTAAAATTGTTATTTTTAAACCAACTATATTATTTTTATAGGAATTATTAATATAATATTATATAAATATTTAAAATATGAATTTATTTATAAATCTATATAAACTTATATACAATTATTTAATATGTAAATTCAAGTAGAACAACAATATTAAAGTTTATACAGATACATTCAAAATTTTAAAACAAAATTGAAACAAAATTAAATATAAAATATAAATTTAAATAAACTTAGTTAAAAAGATTACTTTTATAATATTTATATAAAAGTTATATTTTATCTCAATTTAAAAAATGGCGAATTATTTTATTTAAAATAAGTTGAAATTAAATAAATTAAAATAATAAATATAAAAACTAAATTAAGATTATGACAATGATGTTGATTTAATGAAATATAATTTTTTTAATAAAAAATAAAAAAATCACAAACTAACACAAGAAATATTTAACACTGTGTACTAATAAAAATTACCTAATTATATTATATATTTTTAAAAATAAAAAACAAACGAATCAAAATATAAGGCCTATCAAAATATGAGAACTATTTGAAAATTTCCCACTAATACTAATACCATCAAATTTTCTTTAGCATAAATTTATGACATTGCAACTCTGTTGCTCCATCAAACAAGATTTCAACCTTTCACCATCAAACATTTTGGCACTGATCTCCATATGGTAGTAATCGAAATCGAAGCTTCCGTGAAAGAACAAAGCGACATCTGGGTGCAAATGAAAGGCGTGCATTGTGTTTGACGTCAAAAGATTTGCATCCACATCTTACTGTGACTCATTCATCAATAATTTGCATCATAACTGGTTGAAGTGACTTAAAAGGAAAAATCGGATTTTCTACAAACACTCACTGACAGACTCAAACAAATTCTCTCTAGTAAACAGATGGTCTCTAAATTTGTAAATCGCTATCACATTAGCTCCTTAATTTTAAAAAACTAATAAACAAATCTCTGTAAGTATAAATTGGCAATCACACTACTTAAAATTTTTTTAAAAAGATATTACTCTAATAATAATAATAATCACACATATTCCAAGAAGCCTAAGTTCAAGGACTCGTTTAACATTCCAAAGACCTAAGTAACATTTTCAACTTCAGAAATTAAATTAGAAGAGGCTACCACTTTCAGGACTAAAGTGACTCTACCCCTCCTTAATGTGGCACGTCAACTTTACACGTTAACTATTAATACGTATTTAGAAATGTGCCCCTCTTAACAAAACAAAAAATGTCAAATGAGTCTTCAATATAAAAGGTAGAACTATGAACTTCTACTCTAAAGTGAAAAACCATGCGCATGATGCATTATCAAAGATGCTATGGAATACCCACGACCATAATAATAGCTGAAGCTTAGTTCCCTAGAAAAGAAAAACTCAATTCAATGGATATCTTTGTAAATACATGCCCCTAAAGCTCCATGTCCAACTCCTCTCAACTAAAATGAAATTCTGACATCCAACTAAAGTCTTCTTCATCTGCAAAATATTCAGTCCCACAATAGCACAACATCCTTCCGATTCCTAATATTAAAATAGAATAAATGTTTTAAAGCTACACAAAAACATCTGTTAAGATTGGACAAAGATACAAACTCAATTAATGAATGAGAGGAGACCCTCACATGAGTTCCTCGTTGGCTTTAATTGAAGGAACACTTGTACGGTAACCCTACATCTCAGTTCTCACTCACCAATATGAGTGTCCTTGTCAGCAATGTCTGCTACACTCCTCAATGCTTCAACTTTCTGCTTAGTTCCTACTAGCGAAAGTTTCCTTTCCCAGCACAGCAGCAGAGACATGTTAACCTTCAGAACCAATCAACTTGTATATTTACATAGCCATGTTGGCACCTGAATGGTCAAGTAAGAGATCTCCCAGCCCACTCTCGTTCTCGTCTCTTTTGTTTGGCCATCATCCTATTAAACTTTTCTTTCCCCTTTTCCAGAAGAGGGTCGTGCACAACATAATCATTTGGGTCCTCATTACGTGACATGCGGTCCTGCACGTTTACAAGAAAATTACAGGCAATGTGTAAGGGTGTAAGAAAGGAGCGATGTGATTTAAATCAAAGAGGAACCAATAGCAGTTATAACATTGTTGCAGATATCTTAGAGCACGAGGATATTTATTTCAATAGAATTGTCTAATTTCAAAGATTTTCTTCATGTATGGAGAAACAATTTTCAGATTATTTCTCTGACAACTGATAGATGAAAATGAAAAGACAGGTAAAACACATAATTTGGATGGGAAATAAAATGATTTTGAAATCCAGAGTTTATACAGCCCGTCTAGAAGAAATGCGAAGAGAAAACTCACCTTGCCAGACTCGGGGGTAAATTTTAAACTGGCACCTTTCCAGTCAGACAAATCCTCATTTTTAACATCTTCAGATTCGCTAGCTGGGAGTGTCTCCTTTGCTGCTAAAGATTTCTTAAATTTTTGAAGTTTAGCCAGAACCTAAAGGTAGAGATACAAAGGGAACAATGTTACTCGGGAAAAGTACTTGAAAACACAAGCATATTATCACAAAAAAACCCTTAAACGACTAAAAATTTAGAAACAAAGCATTAACCCCATAATCCGGAAGGTTCAGACATTAACAAATGTTCATTTAACTGTCAATCTTGTTTATATAGAAATTTTGAGTCAACTACTCTTACATGCCATAGTAAATCATTAGTCAGGTTATCATTTCCTTTCAATTATATTTTTTATAGTCTAGAATGCTCAAGAACACAAGCAGGGAAAAAAAACTACAAAGGAAATAAGGAAACATAAAATAAAAAAATCAAAACATACTTCATCTTCGCGCCCTTGAAGTCGGCGTTTCTTCTGCTTTTGCAATTGTCTTCCTCTCTCAGTTTCATTTAATAGTTGCAGATCTGCATCTGCATTAGCCATTCGTTCAGCTCTTGCTTCAGATCCCACTCCCTTTTTCTTCATGGACAACTTTTCCACCTTTGGTTGATCCTCATCAACACTAGCAGCATTGGACCTAACAAGTAGACAGTCAACCATTTACTTAAGTTTAGACCAATTACAAAATGTTTGAATAATCACACAAGCCACAAAACACGCTTGCATATGCAGAAAATCCAATAGATACAAAAAACATCTACTTGGAAATCCAAGCAAGCAAACTTCATAGGCAATAGGAGGCTAACAAAAAGCCACTTTAAAATATTTCTTTGACAGCTAATTGATAGATTATATATCTTCTTTAAATAAATGATAACAACTAGCAGTATAACCAGCAATCTTTCAAATGCCAGAACACAATCGAGGCACAGTAACTTGATTACAGTGGATTTCTCAGGTAATGAAGCCATGGGTTAGGAATCTCCATATTGTTTAAGGAAAAATGTCAAACGTCAGAATGATATCTATATGAAGAAGTACAGACATGTATGTGCATATCCTAGGACTCTGGATTTGGAGAATTGAACTACAGACTAGTTAGTAAATATTATCCTTTTTGTATGAAACTAAGAAAAAAACATGCAAGCACAATATGTTTTCATTGCACAGGCATGGTTCCTAATGTGAACAAAATGTGATATGCATCTTAGCACAACCATCTAATAATTTCCTCTATGACTCTCTACCTTGGGTCCCCACCATGGCCACAAGTTCAATGGCTTATTTGCCAAGTATGCTACATAGGGAATATAGAGCATGTAAGGGGCCACAAGATCCCCATAATGAGCCTAATAGTATATCATTCTTGTTTCACAACCATATTTTACAATTTAAAAGAGCCGAAATTTTTCTATCACGTAATGTATCATTGCCATTCAAAATATCCACATTGGCACTTTTGTGGCAACAGATAAAACACATACTCGAGCTCTAAATGTGGCCATAATAGAATTTCAAAGACGGATAGTTTTACCTTAGTGCTGACGTATCATGATTCTCTGGAATGGATCTTCCTGCTGCTTAACAAAACAATGATGAGTCTTGGCAATACAAAAAATATTTTGAATAAGAATAGTACATAAAAAGAAGGGAAATTATAAAATGTTCTAAGGGATCAACAGCTTAAATCTTAGTAAGCATAACCATTACTGCATTCACAAATAAGACAAGATTCTGCCATAGATTTATAAACTAAAATAGATCTCCATTACCATAAATAATTACTGCATTTACAAATAAAACAAACTTCTGCAAAAGATTTATAAAATAAAATACACCTCGATTACCATTTTTGATTAAATTAAATGCACCTTAGAATGTTGTCATTTTATTGCTCTTGTAATGCAAAAAGTAGCGAACATTCCCCCCAAGTGTTGAGAACACGAAAAGGTATTTCATAATTTACACTCAACTTAAAAGATCCAATCCAATATACTATAAGCAGTTGCAAAGTGTCTCAATCAATTGTTCCTGCAACTATTAGCATCTTCTAACCATTTTGTCCCTTGTTAAGACTACCATTTTTATTATACACTATTAGTATTTTTATTCCATTTGACAGGTCCTACATGTCACTTCTACAACTGGATTCTTCCACACACTATGCCTTTCAAAATTTTCGCTATTACATGTTTCTTATGTTCTTGTTGGTGTAACAAGCATTTCGAAAAGAGTGAGAGTTTAATTTCATACATCAAAAGTATCTCTCTCCTATGTTTTGTTTTGAAAATTTACAGATAGGGTTCAGAAGTAGGAAGTGGCCTAGTTGCTAAATAATTTATCTTCTGTTGGAGATGAAGAAGGAATAAACATGGCAGCCTGACAGTAACTGTGGTAGCATAATGTCACAGCTATAAGATCATTGAACCTTGCATGAGTAGAACATGAAAGGCTTCCTAGATCAGAGGTTGAGATGTTACAACTAAGAAACTGCAATAAATAATATATAATATAAATTGAATAACACTTGACGTACCTTTTTGCAACTTAGGCTTCGGAGGGAGATCACCCAACTCCTTCCTCTTTTTGAGTATCTGCATGCGCATTCTTGAATCAAAATCTGCTTCATCATCATCACTGGAATCAAGACGAGCAATGTTACCAGGTGCTGAGTCTTTCTGAGGCTCTTCTTTCTTTGCGTTAAGTGTCTCCCTAACAGACAGCTGCAAATCTCTTCTTGATGCACTCTGCAAAATAAATACAAGCAATTTATGTTTGTGACCACAAGTAATTAATAGATAAAGCACTAAAAATTACAATTATCAGGTAAGAGTTATACTATAGGAACAAAAGAAATACTATAAGAAAGTTCTTATTACCAATTCACTATCAGGTGTTTCTTCCTTTAGAAGACGAGGATCGTTCAAGACATCATGGCTGCTCTTAATCTTTTGCTTCACTGACGCCAATTCCTTTTCCTCTTCTTCAGCTTCTTCCCCAAATGAAAGCAAGTTTAATTTTCTGTAATCGAATTTACAAATCAATAAAAAACATGCTGCTTAGAAAGTAAGCATTCTGTATTGAGTTCTAAGACATTTTTCTTCAAAAGGAGGTTGAACTTACTTTACACCTTTCTTCTTTGGTTCTTTACTTTCAGTATCAACTCTAGATTCAGTTCGAGATTTCTGAAGTGTTCTTGGAACAATATCTTCAAATGGATTCCATAACACCTAAAATAAGCATATTAAGATGAAACTAGTGAGGATTAATTATCTGCACTGGACACAAACTTCAATGTTTTAGCAATACCAATCAAAAGCACAACGAACCTCGACTGATAAAATTTTTGGCGGATCTAAAGGCCGGTCATTCTTATCAGTTTCAACTTCACCCAGTCTCAAAAGATTATACATTGTATCTCCTGTCACCTGAAGTCAAATAACAGTGAGAACAGCCAATCATCCTTAAATATCACAAACAGAAAGTTTTACTTCCACATAACTGCAATTGGATTCTTTAGGGAATTTTTCACTTGACTGTGGTGATATGGAAGGCAAGGACTTCGCAGACGTCCTTACTAATAAAGGAAAGAAAGCCTCAACCAGAACCACATTTTGCGTGCGGATGTAGCTAACTAAGTGTCTGACTCTATTGGTCATAGTTCCCTGCTGTTGCGGCCAGTGCTCGTTTGCGCGCGCGTGAACCAACCCAAAAATCAAGGAAAGGATGCCTCCTAGGGCATATGAGAATGATTCGAGCCGTATGAAGGGAAAGTATCATGAACTTGGCTTTATTTTTTCAGGTGGGGGGAGGTGGGGGGAGGAAGTGAAGTGGTGGACCTACCCATCCCAACCAGCGATATGCTGGGATTGATGTTTTCTATTTTCAATTTCTGTTTGCAATTTTACATATTTCATTTTGTTTTCACTTTGTTCCCATTTTCAAAAGTGTAGCATATCAAAGAACACAACCTTTCATTGTTTTCAATTTTATTTTCTATCTCACCATTTCTTATACTTATCTTTGAAAACATGAAATAAAGCAAAAAAATACGTGACACTGCATAATTAAAAGTGAAAACAGACAATAAAAACATAAATTTTCCTTGGAAAGAACTCCTCTTACTTTTCCAAAAATGGTATGCTTGCGATCAAGCCAGTCACAACGATCGAGAGTGATGAAAAACTGACTTCCATTGGAATTTGGAGATCCAGCACTTGCCATCGCAACTATTCCTCTGTGCTTGAATTTTAAACGAGAATGAAACTCATCAGCAAAAACACCACCATAAATGCTTTCACCTCCTACAATAACAGCAACAAAACAATTAGTTCTTTTGATAAAAGACCCACTAAACAATCAGGAGAATCACAAACAAAACAGTATCCACAATTCACATAAATGAACAGAACAAATATGATTATAGTACGTATGGAAACTAGTGAATCACATTTAAAAAATCATGCAAACCAGGAGCTAAAGCCACTCTCTGGTGTGTTGGAAAACCATGGTGGAACACTGCAGTTTCCTTAAATCAATGCAAAACCAAACCCTATTCATGGTGGAAAGTATTAGAATTGATTTTCCCTACTATTAGACTTTACTTCAGTAAAAAGACAATATTTGTTTACTGTTACGCAAAATTGATTTTGCCTCCAAACCTCAGCTCTACTATAAGTGATAAAAGGTAGCTTCTACTTTAGATTGAAAAACTTGTCAGAATAACTCTTACATCAAACTTGTCTTCAGATAAAAACGCATCCCAAAGCAACCTAAAGTTGCTTCAAGTTATAATCAATTATGAATCAAGACGTAAGGGTTTGTTTGGATGAGTTTCTCCATAAGTTCATCCTAAGAGAAAAAAATAAGAAAACACTCTTTAGTTTCTCTAGAAGCTAAAATTAACTTATACACATGTTACAAATAAAGATTTAAAGAAGCTATACAGGGAACTTTTACAAGTTATGCATAAGTTAATTTAGCTTATGAAAATGCTAATGTCAAATTTTCCTCTATTTTTCTTTTGTGGAAAGAACTTATGGAGAAACTCATCCAAACAAGTCTTCAACGTGCATATATTTAACTAAACTCCGGTAACTAATAATTTCAATATCATTTCAACGTGATTCCAAATAATCCAACCACAAATCTAAAATCATTAAAGTGATAAAAAAAAAAACAGCTTCCGCTTTAGATTGAAAAAGTTACACTAAATTTTACATCAAACTTGCTTTCAGAGAAAAAAACGCATCCAAATCAATTTAACCTGTATTTCAATGTGATACTGGATTATCTAATACAATACCTAAAAACACTTTAAAGTGTTAAAAAGATAGCTAGTTGCTTTCGGTTGAAAAAAATTACATTATATATTACATATCCTAACATAAATGAATTTAACTAGTATTTCAAAACAATTCTGAATACTCTAACACACATTAAAGCAATACTGCTCTAGATTGAAAACGTATACACTATGTTTTACATTTTACATCAAACTCGCATTCAGGAAAAAGCTTATCCAAGCACAGATCAATTCGCTCCAACTTTCATTTTAACTATAACTAAGCCAATTTCCCAAAAAAAATTCATATAAATCAATTAAGCAAACGCTCACTCATAGTTTTACAACCAATCACGGAGAAACAAAAGCGGAAGGGTGCAAATTAGAGCGCGTGGACTCACCGGTGCCGGAGCCGGTGGGGTCGCCACCTTGGACGAGGAAGTCCTTGATGACGCGGTGGAAGATAGTGTCGTCGTAATAGTTTTCGAGGCAGAGCTGCACGAAGTTCCTCACGGCTTTTGGAGCCTCCTTCGGCCATAGCTCGATGTCCAAAGGTCCGCGCGTGGTGCTCACTACCACTTTCCCCTTCGTCGGAGGTTCTAGAACGTAAACCGACGACATTTTCGATTGTTTCGATCGCGTAACCACCACCAGCACCACCAACGACGACGATAACTCTGTGTGTGAGGGTTTTGGTTTTGGTTTGGATTTCAGAATCAAATCAATTCTTTGTTCTTAGCACTCCCAATTCGCATTTCTTATTATTTATTTATTTATTAAACAAATAATATAGTTTTTCAGCAAATTAGTTCCTCAATGAAATGTTAAGAATAATTTCTTTCCGTCGAAATAAATCAAGAATACATTTTTTATGGTATTTTCAATTAGAATTAATTAAAAGGCCTTTTTTACATAAAAAAAAGTCTTTAATTTTTTGAAAATAGTGACTATCTTTTTAAATTTCAAAATAAAATTATAGTTAAAAATTTAAGATTTGAATTTTAAAGATTTACTAAATACGAAGTCATAATTATTGTAATACTTTTATAAATTTAAATATAAAGATTTTATGTAATTATAAAAGTAAATAATAGATATTACGTCAGATTAAGCTTGATTTAAATATTTCTTTGATCTTTATTTTCATTAATTTTGTCTTTTTTTTATGTTTAACGTGGTGAGAAATTTCATAATTTATGTTCGATTTAATATTTTTTTCATGACATTGTCTAAATAGTTAACAATAGACTGTACTTATCGACAATGTTTGAATAAGTTGTTGGTTTTGCTTACGTGGTCATCCTGCACAATTGTTTACGTTGCCATGCGACGTTGTCAACCACCATTTGAACTATCACCGGAGCAATTTTGTTCCTCCACTACAGAGACACATCAAATTCCACCACCATCACAAGTGCAACACCAACTAGAAGGAATCACAGACCATTTCACGCCTTTAACGTAAAATGTGAATCCATCTTCTCGAAGTTCTTAATCGCAAACCACACCTAGCACAAATCTATAATCAAACCACCATGAGACGAAAACAACGACGAACCATCAACAAAACTTGACAACAACGCAAATAACAATTCAACCACCATAGAACCCTAAATCATAAAGCCCCATATTGTGAGACACATTTCACGATTTAGGGTTTTGCTGGTTTGTCCCCTTTGTGTGCATTGTTGATTGACATGGTGTTGTTCGTTCTTGTAGGTTCAGTGATGGAGGACGACGTGGGTTGTTGTGTTAAGACAAAACTATCTCTCATATTTTGAAGTTTAATCTAATAACATTAAACGAAATAAGAATTTGAAATACCATAGGTTGAAACATAAACATTAGGTTTGAAATCCCCGTCAATAGAAGAGTCTCTTAGGAAAACACTTAAGATTGTAGAAAACACAGAAGCACCTAAGTCAAAACACTCAGACGCAATACTAAACGACTAGTAAGTCAAAAGAGTCTAAGAGAGTTATGTTAAACGCGAAAGTTATACTGTACCCATGGGTATTCAGTTAGACTCTTAGAAAAAAGAAAAAGTGTCAAGACCATGTTTGTGACAAAACACGTAAAAAGCCTAAACCAAAAACATAAAAGAAAACATGACCTATTAAACACTTTTGCTCTAAAAGTATGTTATATCACAAAAAGTGTTTTCTTCAGTTTAGACGATACCATAAGCTAAAACTATTACTTCGTCCAACGATAAAGCTCTTACTCAATGTTTGGTATCTTTAGAAAAAAGCTTAATTGATAAACACTACTTCAACGGTAGAAAATGTAAAAAAACACTTTGTTCTTCTGAGCAATCATTAAATGACATTAAATGGTTAACATTTAAAAAGAACAAAAGTGAGAAGAGATAAGACATATCTTATGCATGCACAATCTACTCCATTCCTTGCAGATAACCTACTTTACACACATCCACATGTTTTATTCAAAATATCATAAGTGAACATTAGAAACAAAAGAGATATTTCACAGAATGTTCTTCACAAGCGGTGTCAAAAAGAAAGTACAATCTACTTCAAGAAAAGTATTGTTCTTAGAATCATCGAGAAAACTCTGAAATCTCACCAATCAAAATCATTGATAATGTAAGCTCTTTATTCATCTTTTTTTCTAGAAACAAAGCTATAATTTTATGATTGTCTTGGGTTTTTATGTTGGTAAAAGTTGTGAAGAAGTGTTGAGGGGATTAAAAGTAGCCTTAAAGGTGAGATAAATTAACTTGGAGTTCTTATATGTTTGAATTGTCTTTTAATAGTATGATTCTGTTGTCATGTTTGATTGTATGAGTTGTTAAATTGAGATTTAAGGGCTTCAATTTTATGTTGTACGAGAACTATGAAATTGGGGTTTTCTATAGTATGAATCACAAATGTCATATTGTTAGCTTATATGAGTTGTTTTACATGAAATTGTTGTGTTTATAACGTGTATGAAGCTTGAAATTTGGTTTTTGGTATGTTAGTACTTCACTTGCAAAATTATGTTATTTATAGACCAATTTGACAATGGTATCAATTACGTCTCATTGGTAATCGATTGTAGAATTGACTTTTTATATTTTGAGTCTTTTAGGGTAAATCTAAATTTTTTCTTCGTTAACTGTTGGATCAAATTGAAATGTTGATAGTTGGTCCTGGATACATGAATCTTTATTTTGACGGGTGAGATCTTTGATTAAAGGTTTATGGTTAGAAAAAGTCTTTTCACCATTTTGATGTATGTAATGAAAATATTGTAATTGAATGTGATGAATTATGATTATATGAGAATATGATGAATGAGTTATGTATGATTGTTTGGTACGAGGAACTCAATGTGAAATCATATTTTTTTGGAAGAAGTGATGAGGTTATAAGTATAAAAGTTAATCAATGGAATGGAATAATTAAAGTTGAATTGCATCCTTGTTTTGAGTCTTGGCTCTTCTAAGGAAGAAATGGAGTCTTCACTAGTAAAGTGTTTTTGCATTGGCTAGGGATATGTGTTGTTCAAAAGTTATCATTTACTCTACTAGGCTACAAACTCATATAAAGTGTCGTAATTTAGGTGGTGAGAGTTAAAAAATGTTTTTATGGTAGAATTAGGAATGAAACCTCTAATATGGTGATATCATAAGTTAACTTACCATGTCCAAGAATTTTGATTAAAGTTTGGTTAAGTGAAGTGGAACCAAGACCTTTGCAGCAATCCACTTTTATGTCAGGTGCATAACTTCTTATACCTGAGTCAATGCATAAATCCAGAATAAGAGTTTAAAAATTTTACGTGATGCTTATGATTGGTTTACTTAAAGATAATTAAATGTTTTGTGTATTATATGAATAATGATATGTAGATAAAAAAATTATTTACATTAACTTATCTTTTCTCTAGTGTTATGTATTTTTTATGTTTTTGCAATAATTATTGTATTGATGTGACCAGAAGAACCTGCAAGTGAATAAAATGATATAGACACCAAGAGAAAGATAATATTATAGTAAAATTCGAGTTATTTTTTTGTATCATATATGAACACCATGTATTGTGTAGGATATAGTTTTTATATTTGGTTCAAGTTATGTAATTACTTAAGTTCTTATGAAATTTTTTTATAGTATATACTATATCCACACCGCATACCTATGGTGCTGTATATGTTCTTACAGGCCAAGACTGTTTAATATTTTAAAATTGCAGAAGTTCTATCAATATATTATATCTATTCTTGGGGTCGTTACATATTATATGTATTTTTTATGGTAAAATATAATTTTATTTATTATCTTATAAATCAAAATTTAATGTTATATGATGTATATTTTATATACTTTATATCTATACCTATATATAAAAAACTCCTTTTTATGATATTTACATTTTTTTATCCTTTTTAACCTTTAAATAATTTTTTAAATTAAAATAATTATTTTTAGGATTAAATATGTTTTTAATCTCTCAAGTATCATGTTATTTTGGGTTTTGTCCCCTTTTCAAAGGATTGTTCATTTTCATCATCTTCATTAGTAAACTCAAATTTTTAGTCCTTAAAAAGCAACAACGTTAAAGTTTCTCTGCGGTGACTAAAGGTGTGTCAGGTCTGATGTCAACTTTCATGTTAAGTGTGTGTCACGTTTCAATTTTTTTTCTAAAATCTAAATAGGGGTTTCATGAAAAATTAATATTCTTTAATTATCATCAATCAAACCAAGAAAAAGGCTTGATAGGAAAATTGAAAAGAGTGGGAATTTGATTCCTATTTGAAAAATTCATTCAACCTAATTATACAACAATGGTCCTGATTTTCTGCCATTGTCTTTGGATACGGATAACATTGCTAAGACAATCAAGACTTTCTTTCGTGTCGAAGCTACCACGACGTCCTTTCAGAGTTATCCTCCGGCGCCACTGAATTTGAGGTAGCAAGATCTGCGTTTGTCGTTGCAGTCCTTTCAGGACCCTATCATGCTTCAACACTAACCTCAGAGCCACAACGAGCCGGTGCTATTCGTCGGAACGACGCTCGACTTTGATGGTGGAGCAAGCCGTCCTCTGCTTTCTCCGATTCTCGCCATTGATTTCAAAAACACATAAAAGATCCCAACTTTGTTCTTCCCGAGGTTCTTTCTCACGACCCAATTCTTAAAATCTCAATGGTGTTCCTCCTTTTTTGTTTCTCTTACTCAGTTTTTTTGTTAATGTTATTTTAGGGCTTGTGGGTTGGATTGAAGATGACTTAGTTGATAAAGAGAACATGCTTTTTGAAATATTAGGTTGAATGAATTTTCAAGAGAACTCAGTTAATAAAGAGAACATGCTTTTTTTTTGTTTGATTGATTGAAGACAAGGAAAGAACCCTAATTTTTCAAGAAACCCCTATTCTTATTTTAGAAAAAAATTGAAACGTAGCATACCTTTAACCAAACTAAAGAAAATTCAAAGTTGTCACTTTTTGAGGTCTAAAAATTTGAGTTTACTAAGAAAGTGATGAAAATAAATAAACCTTTATAAGAAAGACAAAATCCAAAATAACATGATACTTGAGTGACTAAAAACATATTTAATCCTTATTTTTATTAATATTACATTTTAAGTGAATTAACTTATTTGATTATTCTTTTAAATTTAACTAATTTTTAATTATAAATTTACTTACAAAATAAATAAAAAATTACTTACAATAATTTAAATATGATATTAATAACGATAAAAATAATTTTATTATTTTTTATTATCATAAAAAAATAATATATATATATATATATACATATATATATATATATATATATATATATATATATATAATATGGGTATTTCTCTTTTTATTATAATTGTTTTTCAATTTTATCTTAATTATTTTTAGTAAATTTAATTTTTTATTTGACCAATTTTCTTAATTATAATGGAACTATTTACCAATAAAATTATAAAAATTATATTTTATTATCATTAAGGCTGTGTTTAGTTGGGGGTGATGGAGAGAGATGATTTGGGGGAGAGTGATTGAGTGGATTTGAGAGAATTTGAGGAGAATTTTTTTTGTGTTTATTTGAGTGGATTTGGAGGTAATTGAGAGTGGATTTAGAGATAAAGTTTGTGAGAATTAGTGTAGGATTTGATTGATGTGACAGTTTTAAAAAAATTATTTAATTGATAGAAATTAAAGATTACCAAAATATCCCTAGATATTAAGGTGATATAAAATGATATTTTTTTATGTTATATTTATTTGTAAAAATATTTATTAAGATTAAAAAAATAAAAAATAATTAATAAAAATAATTTATAAAAATTAATTAAATTATAATTTAGTAAAAATGAATTTATTAACGTTCATCTCCGAGAATTAGTCTTACTCCTTCAAAGCTTCTTTTTTTTACTCAAAAACCCTTTCCAGGTATTATCCTTTCCATTAACCCATTTTTCTTTCATTCTCTACTCCCAGTTTTGATCTGATCCCGTGCTGAATTTGAAGTTGGTCCTCCACTCCTTCAAATTTCGGGCGAAGCTCTAAAAAGGGTATGTTTTCTGCCTCTTTCTTCGGCTCTAGGGTTACCTTTGATGTTGCTGGTGATATTGTTTTTATTTGGAATGAAAAGAATTGGGAATCTTGGGTGTCTATTGGAAGTTCAGGATGCTTAGATTACAGCTCATACTTAGTTTACAACATTAGCAAGAATGAATTTCAGGATATTGTTCAGCAGCTTACTGGATCACCCTCCCAGGATCATCCACCTAGACCTCCACACAATCCACCGGAGCCGCAGAGCACGCGACTGCAGAAAATTAGACCTCCCCCGTTAACGGCAATCACTCTGCAGAAAATTAGACCTCCCCCGCCAATCAATTGGCCTCGTATGGCCCCCGCTGCTACCCGAATACACCTATGGAGACCGAATACGCAGAGGGTAACCGAATACGCAGGAGGGTAACCGAATACGGTTTCACATGCTTTTCTTCAGACGCCTGTAACCGGATACGCCGTCTTCAAACCAAATACAGTTTCAGCGTTCTTCGTCTTCTCCAGTGAACGCAGAGTCCTCTTCTTCATCAACCTCTTCTTCATCGTGAGTGTACAGCGAAAAAAGCTGTGTATTTTAAATATGCAATGCAATTTGATTATAATTTAAGAAGGTTTATTCATCGGGGAATTTTATTCAGTTACAGGGGCATTTAAGAGAAAATGCATTTAATCCCTCGAAATCTCCTCACATATGCGGATGAGTGAACAGTAGATGAATCCTGCAATTCGCTTCAATTCCATCCGCATAATTCAGTTCAAGTGAACGCGTAATTACCTTCCATTCCTCGCTCTCAATCTTTCGTAAACAGTATCACACCCTCAAGTGAACACAGCCTCAATCTTTCGTAAACAGTATCACACCCTCAAGTGAACACAGCCTAAAAGATAGTAAACACAAACACGCTAGCACATGTGTCTAGTCTATATATAAAAACAACATATCTTTTGTATTCACATTTATTTTCTAATTTTATTCTTTAAGTATTTCTTTTAGATAAAATAATTATTTTAACAACATTACCTTTTAAGTGATTATTTATTTGACTTTAAACATTTTTTATTTGGCAGCTTTTTTAAACTTAATCATTTTTAATTAAAATATTATTTACAAAATAAATGAAAATTACTTATAATAAAATTATAAAAATTATTTATAATTAATTTTTTAATTATAATAATATTAATAATTATTTTTTATTTTTTTATTATCGTAAAAAAATAACACACGCATAATACATACGTTTCCACTAATTTTAAATAAGCTGAATAATAACATTTATACTATTATAAAAAATTAATTAAGTGTTATTTATTTTCTTAGATTTTTCATTATAAATAAAATTCATAATAACAACAATGAAAATAGTTATGTATTGACTTTTTTTGTATAAAAAGAACCTTTTTTTTATAATTTTTTTTTGGGAAAATAAAGAATACAGGTTGTATTAAAAGAATACTTTTTACATTTTTATGTTAAATTATATTTTTTGTAGGCATATATTTTCTTCTAAACACTAGTACAATTTAGGAACAACGTCAAATATTTTGGGCTTTTAATGGGAAATTTAGGAACAACGTCATATCAGGAGACAACGTTAAATTTATGTCGAATTTAAAAAATTTGACGTTAAACTTAATGTGGAATTTTGTTAATATTTGAAGTTAATCAATTTTTTTAGTTTTTCTTTAATTAATTGTGATTCTTCTTTACCTGAAAAGAAAAAAAACAACAACAAAAATCATTTTTGGTATTTTATAAAGCATGAACTATGAATGTGTAGTGTAGTATCAACAGGAAGCAATAATAACCAACAACAAACAAGTTCAATCAAACAACAACAAATAAGTTTTTTAAAACGAAAACGTTTAAAAGGTGGGTTCGTCGGGATAAAGTTTCGTCACAGTGAGAGAGAAAACATAATGCGCAGGAAAAGAACACGAAAATAATCGATTAAAACAAACAAAAATCATACATAAAATAATTAATTAACATGCATTTGTATTAAATGAAAGAAAGATTACATGTGATGCTAGTTAAATTTCGTTTTAGAAAAGTTTGAGAAGAGAATATATCGCGTGGTAAGATAAAGTGAATGAATTTTCAATATCTCCCTCAAATTTTTATTAAATTCACTCACCTTGGACATTTCACGTTTTATATCCTTTTACGTCAAATTACAATTCTAAACTATGTTTAATAATTGCATTTATTTACAAAAATTTCACTGCTCATTTTTATTATACAATCCTTTTAACACGTTTGAACGTGTAAAGTTATAAATTACTTTTGTATTAGTGAAAATTGTATAGTTTTAATTCGTTTGTTTCTTCTATTTTCTACCAATCGAACATTAAATCTACCGCATCCCTTAAGATGCCATTAAAAAACTTAACCATTTAAAATTAAAATTAAAAATAAATAAGACATATTTAAAATTAAATATTATATATTAGTCATGAATTTTCGTAATAATAGAATTTATGAGATTCAGTTTGTTATGTTTAAAAGAAAGAAGTTAAATTTGATAGAGAATGAAAATATCCCTTAAAAATAGACTATGAGAAAATTATTTTTTATTTATCAAACGATGTTATTTCTTTAAAACTAGAAATATTATGTTTAATTATTTATTTGTTTCACAAACATATATTGTTCAGTGATATTTGATAGGAAATATAGTAGGCTTAATACCCTATTTTGTCCACAGTTTCGCTCGACGATGTCAAATTAGTCCATCCTTTAAAACGTGCGTCAATTACGTCCCTACTTAATAAAATTTATATCGATGAAATCCCTTCTGTTAAATCCGTACAAACGGCGTTAATAGAAAAGAGAGAAAAATAATTAACGTCGTTTGTACGGATTTAACAGAAGGAATTTCATTGATATAAATTTTATTAGGTAGGGACGTAATTGACGCACGTTTTAAAGGATGGACTAATTTGACATTGTCGAGCGAAACTGGGGACAAAATAGGGTATTAAGCAAGATAAATCAATTCCAATTTTAAATAGGATAAGTTTTTTTTGTATCCCTTTAATTATTTTTTTCTTTCGCATGTGTAGTTAGATTCACGCTTAATAGATTAGGTTAGTTAAGGAATTAAAACTTTTAATTAAATTAAGTTAACTTAATGTTTTTTTTATTGTTAGGTTTTTGTGCTCATTTAAAGGAGATTGAAAACATTGTAGTGAAACATTTCATACTCATTAAGTTATTTATAGGTAAGGAAAAAATATTTAATTTAGTAATTCGAGAATGGCGGAAAAGTTGGTTCCTAAAATAAAATTGAAAATGATCTTAGCATTGACTTGTATATTAAATACATGTTGGAATACAATACTGTTATGTAATAAAAAAAATGTAATCGATATTTGAGAAGCATGAATATGATAATTTATTTAGAGAAGAATAAGAAAGAAAATGAAAAAAAGAAGGTTGTGGTGTGGTGTGTTAGGGTCAAAGGCCTAAAAAATGAAAGGATGAGGTTGAAAGCATGGTGCGTCGGGGTGAGGGTGATGGAAAAGGTTGCAACAGGAAAAAAGTGGGAAAGCATGGCTTTTCTCATTTCCATCTTCACACCGCATCAAGATCAAGAGGACCCCAAAACAAAAGGACACAAACTAACCGAGACCTTCTGTCTCCGCCCCCGTCTCTCACAGCGGAGCAGGAGGTGGCAGACCTTGGCCAAAACCACAACCACAACCACAACCACAACCTCAACCTTAACCTCGGCGATGTCTTCTAATGCCGACTCCACCACCTCCCAGCTCTTGAATGTCACCATGGTAGCCGTTGACAAAGGCAAGAGCTGTGCCCACGCCTTTCGTTGGACCATCAAAAACATAGACAACCCCGTCATCATCGCACTCCATATCAAACACAAAAACATTACTCATCGTAGGTACCCTCTTGCATTATTTACCTGTCTCTCTCCCTTCTTCTTATTCCATCCTCCAACAGATCTTTTAATATATATATATATATATGTACGATGATTTTTATGCTGTTGCTTATATTATATAACAGTTATAATATTATAATTATGCGCATGCAGAGAGCACCGATGCTGTACCTCCCGACGAAGACGATGTAGCACATGTTTTCAACCACTTACGTCAAATGTGTCAAGGCAACAATGTATGTAATTGATATCCAATTTTGGAGAAAATTTTCATTACAATATTCTAACAAATAGTTTGTAATGGATAAATAAGTTCATTAAATTTATGATAATTACGTCACGATTTTTTATAATATCAACAGTTAATTTTGATTAGTTGAACAGATACAAAATTTTATAGAGACCATGCATAATTATTAAAGTCTATATTCATGGATATAATAACTAATAATTATTGTTGTTGCTCTTGGTTATACTTGAATCTAACTTTGAAGTGATAAAGATGTTGCACATTGTTAACTCAGGTCCAGTTGAAAGAAGCCGTGATCCATGACAGTGATATTGTGAGAGGAATAGTGGAATATGCACAGAGAAATCGCGTGAATACTATAGTCGTTGGTGCAGGCTCCTCCAACAGGACTAGTTTTGCAAGAAGTCTTTACCTGAGGAGTGGAAGCAAGTTAAGTGTTAATTGAGACATTACTTACCAATTTTTCTACTTTGAACTCATATAAATGAGTTTAGTCATCTTAAAATTTGGCCTTTGCATGACAATTTTGTGTTTCCTTTGCATGTACAAATGTTATGTAATGTGTTAAAGTTTCTTAATGTGGTGGCTGTCTCAGAAAATTAAAAGGCCATGTGTCAACAGGCGTAATGAAATCAGCACCAGATCATAGTTCTGTGTTTGTGATTTCAAAAGGGAAGATAGTGGGAGCTCGACCAGCAATACGACCGATGGTAAACATGGTTCAACCACCAAGTGAACATGCAAAAAGGTGCCACACAATGAAACTTATTAGTACCTTTCACATTTTCAATGCATATATGCCATGATGAAATATGCAAGTAGTGAGTAAATAATTTGTCAGAAAATAAGTTGGTTATAGCCATGTTAAACTGTAAGCAAAAGGGGTCTTAAATTTTTCACATTTTGGTTGGCTACAGTGAGAACAGGACGCATGCAATTAGAAGTGGGAGCACCAATGGAAGATCAGAAAGATCACTTGTACTTGAAATGCCAAGGTCTTCTTCAGTTGGTCAATCAATGGAACACAGGTTAATATTTTGCCGCAGCTCGGATGGAACTGACTCTTCAAAGTCGAACAAGTTAGTCTCATCAGATGGAATTAGACAAGAGTGCGATCCATCGGATTCTCAATTCACAGTATGTGTCCAAGAAAACAAAAGCTTATGATGGATTAGATTGTCTTTGTTGTAGAACCAGAACTACTAAGTGATCAAGTCAGTATGGTACAACTAAGTCGTAGAAATTAATTTACTATTTTATTACTTCATTCCAGGAAGAGTTGGAGAGTGAGATGAAAAGGTTGAAGCTCAAACTGAAGCATACTATGGACATGTTGAGTTCAGCTTGCAAAGAAGCAGTGTCAGCCGAAAGCAAGGTAAAGTAAATTATGTGATCACTGTAAGAAGTAAGAAAACTCTACTTATGTGTTCATTCACTGCATAATGTATAGACAAAAATTACCCTCAAAATGGTTTACATATTGTGATGGAAATAAGGCCACAACTATTACTCCTTCACTATAATAAACTGGTAAGGATAAAACAAGGGTAGTGACTAATGAGCTTGAATGTTACACTTAGATGAAATCAACGAAGTGTTGTTAAATGAAATTACTCAAAGGGTGTTCTTGGCAGGCTAAAGAGATTAACCAACGGAAACTGGACGAGGAACGTATAGCTGAGGTGGCCAAGTTGTCTAAAGAGGCAGCACTTGCATTGGCAGAAAAGGAGAAAGTTAAAGCCAAAGCTGCCTTGGAAGCAGCTGAGGAAGCCATTAAGATGGTTGAAAAGGAAGCACAGAGAAGATTTAATGCAGAGATGAAGGCCAGAAGAGAGGCACATGAAAAGGATCGAGCATTGAATCAGTTGGCATGCAGGGATATTCGATGCAGAAAATACAGTATAAGCGATGTTGAAGAGGCCACTCATAAGTTCTCCCCAGCATTGAAAGTAGGTGAAGGTGGATATGGACCCGTCTTTAAAGGCCAACTTGATCACACCCAAGTAGCAATCAAAATTTTGAACCCTGAAGCTACCCACGGAAGGAGGCAGTTCCAACAAGAGGTATGATATATATACTTTAAATGTCACAACCGATACATATTTTAATTCATTAGCAGTATAAAAGTATTTATAGTGAACATCCATGTTTATGCAAGCTGAAGAAAATATATTTTCCTTCTGACATGTGTAGGTTGAGGTATTATGCAGCATAAGGCATCCTAACATGGTTCTCCTCATTGGTGCATGTCCTGAGTACGGATGTTTAGTGTATGAGTACTTAGAGAATGGTAGCTTAGAAGATAGATTACTGAGGAAAAATGATAGCCCTCCAATTCCATGGTGGAAACGTTTTGAAATAGCTGCTGAGATTGCAACTGCACTTCTTTTCCTTCACCAAACAAAGCCAGAACCAATTGTGCACAGGGACCTCAAACCTGCCAACATTCTCTTGGACAGGAATTTTGTGAGCAAAATCAGTGATGTGGGTCTTTCAAGACTAGTGCCAGCTTCTGTGGCTGATTCTGTCACACAATATCACTTGACTGCTGCTGCTGGAACCTTTTGTTACATTGACCCTGAGTACCAACAAACTGGGATGCTAACAACAAAATCAGACGTATACTCATTGGGGATAATGCTTCTACAAATCATCACAGCCAAGGCTCCAATGGGGCTTGCTCACCATGTTCTGAAGGCCATTGAAGAGGGAACATTTTCAGAAATGCTTGATCCTTCGATCAACGATTGGCCCCTTGAAGAGACTCTTGAATTTGCCAAACTCTCACTCAACTGTGCAGAGCTCAGCAAAAAGGACAGGCCTGATCTTGCAACCGTGGTTGTGCCAAAGCTTAATCATTTGAGAGACTTTGGGTTAGCATCACAGAACAAGCTGAATCATAGTCATCCTCAACTCCCTCTCTCGCCTACAAGAACTCATCGATCAGATCCATAAAATAGGTTCCATTATGGAATCATGGCTGTGCCATGTTATTTTGAGTAGAACATTTACTCCAGTAAACTCCTTGCAGCACTCATTGTTGTGTTGCAATGCTAGTTTCCAGCAGCTTTCTTGTAACGAAAGAGTTCCTTTAATCCAAATAGATGATGCCTAAACCCTAAAATGGCCTTGCAAGCGATCATGAATGCATTATGTCGTAAAACATTTTTAAAATGTTAACTTGATCTCTTTTATGTTACTTTGACAAACTCATATATTACATGATTGTGATAGAAAGATAGTGCAAGTTTCTTTTACAATCTCAATGCTTAAACTATTGACTCTTAAACTTATCTGCTGTCCAGTTTTCTTATAAGATTTCTAGTGACTATCACAAGATGTGTTTATGTTCGTTTAAATAAACATAATCAAAAGCGATTATAAGAGAAAAAATTTAGTTATTTCAAAACTGTAAGTAAAAAATAAGCTTTAATAAAATTTATTATGAAAAAAAGGGTGTAAAGTAACTCAACCAAGATCATTTTATTGCAGATGTGATTAATACAATTGATTTTAGTTGTGATTTTTTTTTGTTGGTCACTATACTAATTTCTTTATCATTATCAACAAAGATGTTATGTTATTTTTTCTCAATAGTTTGTTAGTTTTTTTCAATGTAACTAGAAAACTTAGCCAACATTGTTAAAAAAAAGTTGGCAAAAAAGACTCCTAACCATCAATATTGTAAAATTATTCTTATCAGTGTCACCTTAAATAATTATGCTAATTCAAATTATCAAAAATAAAAATCACCACTCAAAGAACCCTCCTGCACTTAAATAACATATGTAACATCAATGAAAACAACATATTTAACATAAAAGCCCTACAAAATTTAACATTTCCAAATTTTTTAATTAATTAAAAAGTTTAATTACATGTTGGATTCTCACTTTACTTGAAATGTTTCAAGTTGGTCCTCATTTCTTAATTAATTAAGTCTTTTAAAACAAAAATTATTAATAACGTTAATAACATGTTACATGTCCATATGTATTTTTTAAATTTTTTTTGTAAAAGCTTTTGTTTACACGTTTCAAGTCCCTAATGTTGACATGTTTCAAGTCCTTAAGTGTTAACGGTTATTGTTTTGATTTTAATTTATCTTTTATATATATATATATATATATATATATATATATATATATATATATATATATATATATATATATATATATATATATATCTTTAATTCAATTTAATCTTAGTTTTTTTAAAACAGAATAATATTATTAAAAATATATTATTTGTATAAATATTATAATAATAATTTTTATTAAAAATAACTTTTTAATATATTACATTATTGTCACTAGTGCAGAATTGATCTTTAACGTCACCCCATAGACGTCCGTCCACGAAAACTCCAACGTAAATAATTGACCGGTGGCATAAATGTAAATAATTGAGTGTGGAGACGTCCGTCCTGGAGGGGGACGGACGTCTATAATATAGTAGACGACAGACCCCTCTAACGGACGTTCAAAAGACTGACTGGTTGAACTACCCGGTCAGCCTCTTGAACGTCCGTCCTGGAGGGGGACGGACGTCTACTATATATGGACGTCCGTCCCCCTCCAGGACGGACGTTCAAGAGGCTGAGGGGTTGTACTACCCTGTCAGTCTCTTGAACGTCCGTCCTGGAGGGGGACGGACGTCCATATATAATAGACGTTCGTCCCCCTCCAGGACGGACGTTCAAGAGACTGACAGGGTAGTACAACCCCTCAGTCTCTTGAACGTCCGTCCTGGAGGGGGACGGACGTCCATATATAATAGACGACCGTCCCCCTCCAGGACGGACGTTCAAGAGACTGAGGGGTTGTACTTCCCTGTCAGTCTCTTGAACGTCCGTCCTGGAGGGGGACGGACGTCTATTATATATGGACGTCCGTCCCCCTCCAGGACGGACGTTCAAAAGACGTTTAAAATAAAGATACACACTTCAAAACGCGAACCCGCGAGGAGTTATGCGAACCTTTCCCTCTGCGCCTTGCATTTCCAGGTTGGTTTTTATGCGTTTTGGTCCATTTAATCTTACTTTTGGTCCGATTAAATTGTTCAGTGATGACATATCTTTCATTTGGACCGATTAAAAATCGTTTTCGGTGCATTTTGGTGCAGTTTGTTGCGTGTTCGTGGGCGGCGTTTTTTGGCCTACATTTTTAGGTCGTTTACTCCTCCATCTTCCTCCATTTTCATTTTGAATCTGTTCTTCAGACGTGTTGCAGTGCACAAACAAACGTTCAAACCCGTAATCCTAAATAATCCTAACCCGTAATCCTAAATAACCCTAAATAAGCCGTCTAATAAAGCCCTTTCTGCAGTAGTATATAGACGTCCGAGAGGTTCACAGCGGACGTCTATATAGACATCCGGGCTGACACAGCGGACGTCCATATAGACGTCCGGCCGAACACAACGGACGTCCATATAGACGTCCGACCTGACACAACGGACGTCTACATAGACGTCACCCGAATAGACGTCCGTTGGAGGTCGAACGTTAAAAGGCCTAAAGAACGGACGTCTATGCCCGTTTCTGCACTAGTGTGTATGTTATTGACTCATAACTTTAATCATTGAATTTTAATATAAATATCAATATAATATTTATATAAATAATAACTTTGATAGCAATTAAAAGAGAATCAAATTTATTATTTATGTAAATGGTATTAATTAATTTATTTTTATAAAAAAATATGATTAATTATATATTAGTTTTAAATACTTATTTTTTTAAAAAAATATTTATACTTAATCAGTTTTAATCTTAATAAAAAAACATGGGTTATAATAATATATAATATGTAATAGGTTAAAAAGTTATTTTTAATATAAATACCAATATAACATTTATATAAATAATAAATTTTATCTTAATTTAGAAGCGGTAATATTATTATTTTTGAGAAAAATTATGACTAAATTAAATAAATAAAAAGAAATGTTAAAAATTAAATTGAAAGCAATGTCGTAAAATACAAACATTAAATCATCTAAACTACACAAATTATCTCCTTCCACTTGTATAGATTCCAATTTAACTTTTACAAAAATTTTCTCAATAATATTTTGTACAGTCTTTTTAATAAAAATAACCCGATCATAACTATTCAATCCAACAAAAAAATTCACCGTTTTCCATCTTCGACAAATCTTTTTAACTGAAAATAAATTTAATTGATCAAATCAATTTCTGTTACCTTATATCTTGAATTCATCAAACATTGTATTCTTACAAGAAACCTTAGCTCAAATTCAACCTTTCTTAAACAATAACAAATCAAAATTTTTTTGTATAACTCACATAAACCATTGTAAGGAGAATTAATACTTTTCCACCGTGCCATTCTTAAGGAAGCATCAAAGAATATAACTCAAACTTCCAAAGTGCCAAAATCCCAAATGCACGCTATATAAAAAATTCACCAATTCTTCCATTGTTTGTGTCTATATAATACTTTCACCATGTACATATTTTCCCATGCTTCCAAGCTCATTCCAATTTACCTCATCAAATGGGACATCACAGATTCAGACAAAAAGATCTGTTTCCATTGATGAGAAAAGTTGGATTCATGATGCTGGGTTTGTGTGCATGCATGGTGGCATCAGAAGAAAACATCGAAGACCCTTCAACTGGTTCATTGTGCATCACTGAATGTGCCTCATGTCCTACCATATGTTCACAACCTCCTCCTTCTCTTGTCACATCATATTCAAACCATCCACCTCCTTCACCTCTTACACCACAACCACAACTTCCTCCTCCTCCACAACACCACCTCACACCACCATCATATCCACCTCCTCCACCACTCCTAACATCATACCCTTCCCCTCCTCCACTCTCAACATCAAATCCACCACCTTCTCCACTTCTAACATCATATCCACCACCCCCTCCTCTCTTAATATCAAATGATCCACCCCCTTCTCCACTTCTAAGCTTCCCTCCACCATCATTAGTACTACCACCACCTGCAAAGCCTTTACAGCAAACCCCTCCATCACTGCTCTCTCCTCCTCCTCCACCACCACCACCACCTTTCAAGTCCAACAACAACAACCCTCCTTCATCAGGTTCAGGACAACCTACAGTTATTTCTGGCCCGAACTACCCCTACTACTATTACTATTCCTCAGCTGTTGCATCTTCCTTTTCTCCACATGTTATACCTTTTTTCCTCTCAGTGTCCTTCTTTCATGGGCTATTCTTTTGATGGTTCGGGATGAAACCAGTATTTGTACAGTGTACGGCAATTTGATGGACATATATGTTTTTTCCTACTTCATGTTTTACCTTTGTTGGGAAATCATAATGTAATTATTACTAGTAGTAAGAGGAATTAATATTCCTTTGTAAACTGTGACAAATTCAAGTTTGTTATTCGTTGAATGGTTTTTTTATACTATGTATTATATGTATATATAGAGACAGTTCTGTACAGAAAGTAAACACGTAATTATTGTTAAGAAATACTTGTTTTGGCTTTGTTTTAGATATTGAGTGTCATGTGAATCAATGATTACCATGAGAAACTAATATTGATGATATGCCAGTTTATTAATTTTTTATTGTTTCTGATGAATATTGATTAACACTATGATGCTGTTTACTAATGATGAGCACACGTGTATTGCTTTATACATAATTTGGTCACACAATTGTTAAAATTAATTTCACATTTTACGTTTTTTTGAAAGCTAAATCGTATCAATTACATCGGAAACTTTATCTAAGTTGTTTTAGAAAAAAAAAAAAAACTTCATATATAGGTTAAAGTGTTTGCTTTAACCATGGTTTGTATCTTGTGATAATTTAAGGTATAGGTTTATCTCAATAAAAGTATATTCTTCTCTTTGTTGAAAAGAAAAGCAAATATTGATATAAATGTAATAAGACGTAAAAGATCAGGAAATAAAGTTTTACTAGCAATCCGTGATAAACCCTAGCTGAATTTGAAAAGCAATGTCAATGTGAAATTAATGAAAGAAAGAAAGCCAAAAATAAAATGAGATAAAAAAATAGTTAAAATTAAATTTGTATCTATATTTAAAAATTTATTAAAATTATATGTGAATATAAAATTTTATAGTTAAATATATTTTTAGTTTTTAACATGAAATTAGAGTTTATTCTTATTTGAAACTTTTGATATAATTTAGTTTTCAAACTTCCAAAAAAAAATGAATATAATTATTTTAATCAAATTATGTCAAACTTTTTTAACGTGTTAAACTTGTTTGTGAGCTTAAATGACATAAATCATTCAAATGCTAACAAGGAACTAAATTTTTTTTAACATAATTTAGTTTAAATGACTATATTTATTCTTTTAAAGTTTAAAAATTAAAGTATATTAAAGTTTTAAACATTAATAAATTATAATTTTTCATCAAAATTCAAATTTTAATCTATAAATATATATGTTCTCATTCCTTACCTCTTTATTTTATTTAACATATGTTGTTTTTATAGACATTAATACTTTGACACAACAAAAAAAAATCTTAAGATGTTCTTCATTAATATGTTTTATTAGCCCTTTTAAGAACATATTTTTTTTTTTAAAGAACTGCTAATTAACAAATGGCTAACGACTTTAAATAATTAACACTTTATATCAATGCACTTCACTCACCCTTCCCAACTCTAAATAAACTTTTGTGCCTTTATGCTTGTTTTTAAATCTTTTGAAATAATGATCATTATTAATTAACAAACCAAAAGAACAAAATTATAAACATACTTTACAATAAAGGTTAAAGACATTGGATGGATATTTGAGTATATTAAGATATTTTTCAAGTGTGGTCACTTCAACATTAAGATTTTCTAATTTCATGGATCAGAAAATTAGTAAGACATGTTCTAAAATAAGATTAACAAAATTAGTTAACAAATAAGATTAATTAAAATTAGTTTTATCATATTCTTTTCTGGACTGGTCTGACTTTGTTTCGACAACAAAGTAAAACAAATCTAATGTTTAATATCTAATTCAGCTTAATAACCTCTTCTTTTAGATCTTGGATAATTTTCAAATCTGGAACCATTACTATTGAAAGACAATTTTGCAATTGAGTAAAAGCAAATATGAAGTTGTTTAAAAGCTCAAATTTCATGGCTTCCACTTGTTTTTTTACTTTTTCTTTTAACTTTGTTTCCATTTCTTCTTCCATTCTTTTTTGTTTATGCTTTGAAGTTCAACTTGAGCATTTTAACTTCATCAATTATGTTTTGTATTTCAACTTGAGATTTAGACCCCATAAATTTAAAGGGATAATCCTTTTTCCACATATTTGCACATAACCATGTCCGATCTTTTCCAAATACTTGGGAAAATATATCATGTGAAGTTAAGTTTTTCTCTCATTCTTCTAGATAAAAAGCAATTGCATCCTCAGGCTTTCATTGAAAATTGAAAAAAAAAATCAAAATTACACTTATTATTCAAACAAGACTACTATAAAAATAGAGACAATGAAGATTATCATTCCTTTAGCTTCCTCATTCATAGGCTATGTGGGATGAACATTTTTTTTTGCATAGAATGACTCTCTTCCATTAGTATATCATATAAAAAAAATCAGTGTAAAGCAAAATGGGCTTATGTACTAACTTATTAGTTCATATTATCGTTGAATTTATTTATTGTGATCCTTTTTTTCTTTTTTTGTGATTAATAAAGTCTTAATTTTCATCGATTTCGGTTAATTTGGTCGTTTCTGATAACAACGTATAAATAGTTAATGGTATAGTAGACAAACGTATATTATTTATATGATATGTAGTGTTTTTTTTATGTGTAAACCACCCTACTTTGATCACTTTTCTTTTCTTCTCCAACCAATGCCTAGATTACATTTTCATCACCACCTAACCTTCTGATTCCCCCTCAACATATGTTAGAAGCTTTCATCACCACATGACCAAACATAATGAACTAACACCTCACCAACATACTCAACCCCAATAAAACACCTCATTGCCATTCAACTTCATTCAAAACAAATAAATTTCACACTACATCTTCAAAAAATACAAAGGTCTCCTCCACAATACTCCATCTTCCCCAACTCTTCACGCTTAAAGCAACCCCTAACACTTTCCATCCTCCTCCCCAATATCTCTTACACATACTAAACCACAACACTACACCAACCACTATCTCCTTGTAGTCCAAATCATCTTCTTACCCAAATTTACCTTATGTATTATGCTATTTATACTATGTTTATGTACTTTTATTTTACTTGGATGAGCTTAATCCATGTAGTTAATCGCCTTGATTAGTCTTTGGATTGATTGATTCTGTTAATGATGTCTTAATCTTGATGCTAGTATGGTCAACTTAGTCAACACTTACTATGGAGGTTGCCTTGACTAATATGTAGTCAACAAGACCATCATAACATGTTCTTATATTATAAGGGTCGAGTACATCTAAACGCAATAAGATGTACTCTAAGCAAATTCATTCAAAATACATCACCAAAATAAAGATGAGAATAATAAATTAGATTAAGTATATATATATATATATATATATATATATATATATATATATATATATATATATATATATATTATACTAATGGTATTTTCATGTTCACAATCTAAAGAGAAAAAAAACAATGGAGGTGCAAATAGTTATAGTCATGATACTCCTTCCATACCACGTGTTGGGTCACTAAGCGTAAATAATTGGGTTATGGTGGCCCAAAGGTAAACATTTGGAGCACTTAAGATCTTCGCCCACTTTACCTCTCCTTCTCCTTCATGTGAGTTGTTAGTCAAAGCTTTTGTTATTTATAATAGTTATATTGTATTTGAACAAAATTATCTCATAAATAAACTATTTACAGTCTTCAAAATGCAACTGTTAAACCTTTTTTAGAATATCAAATATCAAACTTTACTGTGATCGAATTTTTTTTTATTTCTCCAATAATCTACTATTGAGATAACAAACTTTGTGATCGAATTTTTTTTATTTATTTACATCATAAAATATAACATTCAATCAGCCATAATCTGTTTTGGAAAATAAAAATTAAATATATATTTTTAAAATTTAATTCATTTTACTGAACTAAGTTTTGAATTTAAGATAATATAATTTAATAATTAAATAAATATACGTTGTAATACGTTATGTGTTTAAAATTTTTCTAATAGAACAATTTTAAGGCTCAAAAGAGTTTTTACAACTTCCTTCTGCTTTTTAGGATACTTTATTTTTAATATTTGTTTACCATAATATTCTTTAAAAAATCAAGAATATAGAAGAAAAAAATATAATTATATTTAACTTTCTGTTAAACCATAAGAGTTTTTATGTTATGAGTTTCTTCTTCTTCACTGTATCAGAAATTAGATACAAATTTTGCACTTAGTAAAAATTAGACACGGATTTTTAATCATATAGATTTCCCCATATATCTCTCTCTAATTATTTAATATAATCATATATTTTGAGCTCAAATTTGAAACTTTTAATTAATTAAGTTGACACAATTCTACGTACTCAACAGTCAAAACTCTTCAAATGATCCTAAGTATTTATAGACTCATAAAATATAAGTTTCCCGTGTAGAAAAGTGGTTACTTTCATATGAGAGTTGAGAAATAGTACCTACCAAAAGGTTTTTTTTTTTTAAAATCTTTTCTGAAAAAAATGAAATGAATGAAATTTTTATAAACTAAAATTAACTTATACATAAATTATATGTACGAACTTTTTAATATAATTTCTTTAAATTGTTATTTTTAATTTCTGTGTAAGATCTTCTGAATTAAAAAATGGAATGGTTAAAGAAAAATCATCAATCCATAAAGTCAAAGATTGAGATTGGCATGGTGGTCCCTTCTTGAAAACCAAGTCACTCGTCATCACAGAAAGTCTTATATATAGTGTTATTCAGCAGAAGGTGTTCAATTTGTAATATCCCCTTATCTTCCACGGCACCACTTGAGCAATGAAATAGTACCAAAATTGTTGCATGGTTTTTCACTTTCTATTCCAATCATTACACTATGATAGGGGAGTAGAACCATGAAAACCCATTCAAACAAACACTTGCTACTTAATTTGGAACACCACTTATGATGTACACGACTATTATAACATGAAGGACAATATTAACTTCATTATTCAATTGGAAATTCATAAGATAAGGAAAATATTTCCTTGAATATTTATTGATGAAAAACATATGTTTCATAAAAAAAAAATTAAAATTAGACTTCATTATCCAGATATATCCATTGGTATCAAATTCATACACTTGTGGTGCTCTCAACTATTTTGCAGAGTTATTACTAATGTGTTCCATCCTACCACTTACAAGGTTAGTCTAATCCATGTCTTAGGTCATCATCCTACATTCATACTAGAACTTCTTGCAGTTCTCACCACATAACTCATCCTATTATATTAGTGTGGATGCTTATTAGAGTGTAAGGAATCCATACATGAATGCATATACTAAAAAGACATACATCAAAAGGATTTCCTCCATGGAATCTCCTACACTCTCATGAGTTCATACATCATCATCATACATACTTTACATTTCATATCACACATTCTCAAGTTTATTGAACAAACTTAACAACACATATACAAACTATTTGGGATTTTAAAAAATAAACTACAACTTCCATGAAACTTGAAAATTTATATTATTAAATTCAAATTAAAGATAATTGAATCAAGAACACAATGCAAACAGAATAGACACAATTGGATAATTGCGGAAATATTTATGCACTAAAAAGCAACAAAAGTCAAATATTCAACAACATAAACTACTGGAATCTTAAGTGAAAAACTACTCTAACTACAGACATCCAATCAAAGATCTGAACGATAAAAATAAAGAAATATATTTCTAGGAGTAGCTGAAAATTTTTAACTTGATTCGACGGTTAACGAAACAAAAATCACCAATTTTCCTTAGATGACTCAGAGTTGGAAAATCCAACTTGTCCAGCGAGAAGAAGTTTACCAAAATTCTCATTCAGCGATCATTGGGCTTACCCAACAAGTATACGTAATGTAGAAACGAAAATTTCACAATTTGACAGTACCAGATAACAAAAAATTGAATTTCAAATATTTTACAAGTTTGAAACATGTCAAATTTGTGGTAAACAAACCAATCCAACCAAAATCATTACATTGATTGTATATACCATTGAAAGCCCCAAATTTTATAAGACACTAAAATCCTAAAGCATATTAATTTCATAAAATTGAAGATGCTATACCCCAATTTCAATAATACACAAAAATCAAACATGTAAAAGTAAGGAATTATCTTCTATCACATTGATGGAAGTTCTTGAAGTCCACTAACACAATAAGACAACTTCTACCTGTAAAACCTTCACTTGCACAAAAAATCAAAAACATGATTTAAGCATAGAGTTGGACACAAAACATGCAAGCAGAAAATTGGAACAAAAGTGGAATGCGTACCACACAGAAAAAGCAAAAAAAAACTGAAAAACGCAAACTGGATTTCTAAAAACCTCAAACGATGGGAAGAGAAAATGAGATTTAGGTGAGATATTGAAAAGAGAAGAAATGAAGAAGTAAAAGAGGAGAAGATTGTTTGAAGAGGATGGAAAGTATGATTTTTTTTTTTTGAAGTTGTAAATTCTGTTTTTAACACAAAGGAGTTTTACACATTATATTATAGTTAAATTTTAAAAAAAAACTTTATTAAAGTATAATTTTGAACTATTCTCATATCGTTAGGGGTGACATTATAAAATGTATAATACTTGTGACTAATTATCTATTTATTAATGATTTATATATAATAATTAAAGAATAAAACTTTAAATATCTTTTTATTTATACCTATAAAATTGAATTTTTTTGATAGTTTATATTTGGTTTTTTAAAAAATTAAATTTATTCGCATTAATATTTTAATAAATAATTAAATTTGAATTATATTTTAGAATAAATTTTTTCATCTGAATTTATAAATATCTACGAATATTTTTTTATATTTAAAGAATAATGAATGATATGTTTTTTAAAACAGTACGGATAATGGATAAAAGATTACTGATACCTGGTTTGATGAATTCTATTTTGTATACAGGTGAAAAATGGAAGTGAAAGTTTAAATTTGATATGTATATTGAATAAACATATAAATTAGGTTACCTTGGAATGAATGTATATACTAGTACCTAGTAAGCAACTTTTTATCTTTACCAACCATAGTTCCGAGTGATAATGAATTGTGGAGAATGATGCACGTTGTTTAATTTTGACTTGACGTGTGTTTGATCTTCTCCTTTGTGGTTCGTTTTGGTATTTCCACACTTGAGTGTTTTCTACTCATTCCCTTTCTTATATTACTTGCGTACTCGTTTCAACTAAAATTTCCTTTTCTTCCCTTTTCAACGATCAAATCTTCCTAAGCCATTAAATACAAATGGACTTTCTTCACCACTGCCAAAACTAAAAAACAACATTAAATACAAACTTTTTTATATTCAGATCACACAAAATCGTCAATACTATACTTTAAATAAATACAAATTTTCCATAATTTTTAATGAAATTCACCTCGGATTTTCTTATCTAAAAAGTAATCAATACAGTTTTATTTAAATAAAATTATTTTATTTCTTTTGTACACATAAAATGCATTTTATCTTATAGTCCTTTTCATTTTATAATTCTACCACTCGTATTAAAAATGATATTTGATGATTTGTAGGATTTTGATCTGGCAAGTTGGACACTTTTAGCCAATTAGCTCTTTTTGTTTGGTTCACGTCTGCCCTGGTCAGTGGACGGAATATTTCTTTTTTACTTTTTAAATTACGTGAAAAATATTAAAATTGATTTATTAAAATAAAAATATCATTCTATCACTCCTAATAAGTTATACAAGTGAGATTATGTTAAATGACATTTATATCATTTCAAAAATAAGTGAGATTATGTTAAATGACATTTATATCATTTCCAAAATTTGGGTTTGTAGACATGCATAGTTTTATTTTTTCCTCTTTACTAATAAATAATTTTTTTTATGATAATAAGTGAGTGAAATTCATCTTCTATAATAAGTTGAATATTAATATTTTTGTAATAAAAATAATATTTATTATAACTAGTAAAAGAAAACTTATTTTAATAAGTAATACGATGATAGAATTGAAATTAGATTTAAAATTTATTAGGACAAATTTAGAAAGAATTCACGAAGTTTATTTTTGAGTTGCATATCAAATTTACTTTTGTATAGGTTTCTTCCAAATCTAATCATTCGTTATCAGTCTTGTAGTAATTAAACCTCAAATGAATGACTTCTTCATGTATATATTAGAGTTGTAGACTTATAGGCCTTAGGTGTTTTAGAATATTAATATTTTAGAATATTTCAAGCAAAATTTTATCATCATCTTTAGCACTGAATTTTTTGAGACTTTCCTTTGTTGCTCATGATAGAACACTGATAGCTGAATAGTGAACATAACATATGTTAGACTTCCTGTATATCTTTCCTCAATTTATGAAGAATCCTTTTAATCAATGGTATGATATAAATTTTATTTTGTAAATAGCATATCATATTCACCCCTTCATCCCATAAATGTTTAGGAGATGAATTTACATTTAACACCGCTTTAGTAATTTTTTGTAATTTTTTTTATTAACATCATTTTGTTGAGATATTTTTAAAGTAAAAAAAAATTATGATTAATATAATTTTTTTTAAGAAATCTTGAATTTTTTCATTTTTGACTTTACCTTCATTCCTTCTAATTGAAACATTATGTTTTTGTTTTAAATATGAAATTTATAAAAACTTTGAAAGAATTATCTGTAAAGATTAAAAATTTCACCGTACTCATATAATATTGGTCGTCTATTACGACTATACCATATTATTTACTACAAATTAATACAGTATTTGAGCATGGATTAAGAAAAGTATATGGAAGTGCAATGTTTTCACACTATTTTACAATACAGTTCAAACTAGGCTTATGGATTCGACCAGCATGAAAAATCTTTGGCATGGTAGTAAAGCGATGTGAAAACCGGTTTAATTAAACATTTTGATTAGAGTTAAAGTAGATTGAATTGAGTTGTGTGATTCAGTCTTTTAGTTCATATAATTTGTCAATTTCAGGGGTTAATTGGGAGGAGATATATTAGGTCAACTTTCGCATTTAATTTTTCTTCTTCATGTATAGGTAGACTGTTTGATTGGGTATTATTTTATAAAAAATTAGTTTTAAACTTGTGCATACGTAATGATGTTTGTTTAAGTTTGTTTTTGTTATATTAGTAAATATATATTATATTAAAAGATATGAGAGGTTGAAAAAAAACTAATAATAATTTTAAGTTTATAATTAAATTTTAAATAAAATCAATTTGAAAAATTATTTATAAATTTAGAAAGTCTATGTATAGAAATGTAAAGATTAATTTTTTAAAAATATAAAATATATAATATGTTAAAAAATATAGAGTAAACTCTCTAAAAATATAAAAAATAGACTATGCAAATATATATTGAGTATATTTGTTATAAATACAAATCAATGTTGGACATATTGGTCTACTGTGTATTGCTAGACTCATATAATCAGTGCATCGATAAATTCGTTTAATATATAATGTTAGACTTATCTAATTAGTATATGAACACATTCATCTAATATGTATTATTACATTCATCTAATGTGTATAAATAAACTCGTCTAATGTGTATAACAAAATATATCTAATCAGAGAATGAATAAAGTTGTCTAATGTGTATTAATAGACTCGTATAATATGTGTATAAAAAAACTCATATAATATGTATATAAACAGACTCGTCTGATGTATATTACTCATTTAATCAGTGTATGAACAAGCACATCTAATGTGTGTTGTAAGACTCGTTTAGATGAATAATTTCACTTAATGCATATGCTTAGGCTCGTCTAATTAATGCATGGAATGACTTATTTTATTTTTTATACAAAAAATATTTGTCTAATTAGTGTTAGATAGACTTGTCTAATGTATATTGCTAAACTTGTCTAATTAGTGTATGACAAACACGTCTAATGTATATTGCAAGATTTATCTAATCAGTAAATAAACATACTCGTTTAATGTGTATTAATAGACTCGTTTAATCTGTGTATGAAGAATGTTATCTAATGAATATTGTTAGACTCATCTAATCAATATATGAATGACTTGTCTAATGTGTATTGCTAATTTGGTTTAATCAATTCATCGATAACTAGTTTAATCAAAGTATTCTTAAACTCATCTAATCAACGTACGAAATGACTTGTCTAATATATTTTTGTTATACTCTTCTAATTAATGTATCTACAATATCGTCTAATGTGTATTGTTACTCATGTAATATTTTTTTCAATACTCGTCCAATACGTGTAGGAAAAGACTTGTCTAATGTGTATTCCTAGACTCATCTAATTAATGCATTGACAAACTCTTCTATTATGTATTGCTAGACTTGTCGCATAAGTATATGGTCACACTCATATAATGTGTACTGCTAGAGTCATATAATGAGTGTATGTTCAAATCTATCTAATATGTATTGCAAGACTTGTCTAATCAGTTAATGGACAAACTAGTTTAATGTGTATCAACAAGCTTGACTAATTTGTGTAAAAAAACTTGTGTAATTTTTTTTGCTAAACTTGTCTTATCAATGGACAAACTAGTCTAGTATTTGTTTATAGACTCATTAATTAATTTATGAATAAACTTGTCTAATAAGTATTTTTACACTCATTTAATGAATGTATGTAATGACTCATCTAATGATTTTTGTTAAACTTGTTTAATTAGGATATGGACAAATTTGTCTAATAAGTGTTTGTTCATACTTGTTTAAAATGTATTGCAAGACTTGTCCAATTAATGAGTGCACAAACTTCTATTGTATTAATAAACTTGTCTAATTTGTGTATGTATAAACTTGTCTAATGTATATTAATAAAATCATCTTATCATTGTATGTTGTTGGTAAATTCATCTAATCAGTGCTTAGACACTAATGAGTATTCCAAAACTCGTGTAATCATATATGAAATGTCTTGTTTAATATTTTTTTGCTATATTTGTCTATTGATTTTATGGACAAACTCATTTAATGTATATTATTAGACTTGTTTAATCAGTGCATCGATAGACCCATTTAATGTATTTTTGTTATATTTGTTTAATAAATTAATGGAATGATTCATCTAATTTGTTTGGTATATTGGTCTAATTAGTATATGGATATACTCTTCTAATGAATATTGCTAGACTTGTCTAATATGTTTTGTTATAGTAATTATGAACAATTTGGTATAATGTGTATTGTAAAATGTGTTTAATAATTTTTGTATATTTGTTTAATTAATGAATGAAATGATCCGTCTAATGTTTTTTGCTATACTGATCTAATTAATATATAAATAGACTCATCTATGTATATCGCTAGACTTGTCTAATTTTTTTTTCAATAGTTATCTAGTTAATGTATGGATAAAACTATCCAATGTGTATTGTTAAACTTATATTTTTTTTATACTCATCTAGTGCATGTTTATAGACTCATCTAATCAATGTAGGTTTAATGTATGTTTTTATGATGACAATATAAATGCATTAGTGATATATTTTAAGACAATTAATTTGTTAGCTTTTACCTTTTGTTTTAGAAATTATAAGTTATTACATTTGAAGGTGGAAATAGTAAATAATGAATAAAAAAATATAAAACAAAAATTATAATATTAAGAAGTATATATTTTTTAAACCTTTTAAATGAACTATTAAATAAAACAAAAATCATAATATTAAAAGTGTAATTTTTTTTATTAAAAATATATATTTTAAACCTTTGAAATGAATTATTAAATATAACTTTTAATTTATTCTACTTTAAATATAACTATTTAAAACTTTATATGGAGTTATATATATATCATTGCTAATTTTTATTAGATAAAACTAATTTAATTTTTACATAAAAGAGAAGAAGAATATTCAATAATAAAAATATTTATATTATTATTTGATATAAAAATGTTAAATATAATTTTTCAATTATAAATTTTTTAAAACAAAATTATTTCATCACAGGTTTTTATGTTTTACTATTAATAAACATGTATTATTTTTTAAATAATCTTATTTTAAGAAATAAAAATAAAATATATTTTTTACTTTTTATTTTATTAAATGATTAAATAATCATAAATCATAAATCATAAAAGAAAATAGTATATAAAAAAATAATACTTCAAATATTGTTAAAAATATGTTATGAAAATATTTTAATAATAATTAAAATGGGAAAGAACACGTGTTTAAATAATCATTTATTTATTTGTTTGAAATCAACTTACTTTAAACATAGGTTTAATCCTTTACTACATCCCTATTTATGTACGAATGTCTCAATTGGGTCCTCGTTTTTTAAAGTGTATCAAAATGGTCCTTAATTTTGAAAATTCATATCAATTGAGTCCTTTCCGTTAAGTTGGCTGGACGGCGTTAAAAAAATTCATGAGTGAGATGCTAAGATAACGAACGAACGCTCGTCCACCAGTGAACGAACGCTCGTCCACCACTGAACGAACGCTCGTCGACCTCTTACCGCTGGACGACCGTTCGTTCCACACTGGACGACCGTTCGTTCAGTGGTCGCCGAGCGTTCGTTCGCTGGTGGACGAGCGTTCGTTCGCTGGTGGAAGAACGTTCGTTCGTCATCTCAGCATCCCACTCATCAATTTTTTTAACGCCGTCCAGCCAACTTAACGGGAAGGACTCAATTGATATCAATTTTCAAAATTAAGGACCATTTTGATACACTTTAAAAAACGAGGACCCAATTAAGACATTCGTACATAAATAGAGATGTAGTAAAGGATTAAACCTTAAACATAATATTAATATTAATGTGGTGAGGAGGCGTTATAGTTATTCTGTTTTTTAATTTTGCAATCAACTCATGTGTTATACATTTTTTAATTTTTTTTTTAGGATTAGATTGAGTTGAGATTTTTAACTTAATCATAAAATAAGTTCCATCCAACTTGATTTTGATTTTTTGGCAATTTGTGTTAGGTTAATCTATGTTGACACGCGGGACGTGTGATCCATTCATGGTGGTCCAAAATTAAATTCATACAACATCTAACCCTGCTTAGTCAGATTTATTAAACTAGTATTTAATTTATTATTTTATATATAATGTAATATTAAAAATGTTTATAGAAAACAATATGAAATTATATTTAATCACTATCAGCATGACAGTGATTTAACAGATTCAGACTCCCAACCAAAATCTTCGGTTCATTGAAGAAAAAAACTTTCACTACTTCAATGACCAATACAATATAAAAAATAAAATTGCAACTTTAAGATTGTTTTATAAATACAATTATTTCGTTTTACATTTAATAACCTAAAAATAAGTTATACATGTTATTTTACACTTATATTATATTGATAAATAAGAATTCTCCAATTTCGTACTTTAAAAACTGACGGTAAAAATATGTCACTCTACAAAAAATTATCCCAAGGAGAGCATCGTCAACATAAAGTTTGATAGAAACATGTAAAAATTAAAATACCCCTTAACACAATATTATTGTAGCAGCCCCACTACCTTTTTCTTTCCAACTTTTTATATGAAACCAATTTGTACTTCTTAATATAAAAACTTTGAAACTTGAAAGGGCAATGCAATTGTCAAACCCTAATTAAATGAGCACCCTTTTAAGCCATTGAATGAATTCCATTTTCCAAATGATCACTTCTTGTTTTGCAACATTTTCAATGATCGATGGAAGTGGTTGTGGGGGTTAGCTTAATTGGTTCACCCTTTCTCTTTGACCTTCCAAACCTTCATTTTTTTCCCACCGTCTTTAAATTTTAAATTTTCTTTCAAAACACTTGGATTCAATACATCCAAACCCTCCTCAAAGTCCTTCGATCTGTTGACTCTCAAACGTTTCATGCCTTAATTACAATTCTACGATGAATCCAAAGTAAGATAACAATAAATATATGAATAATGTAAAAGAAAACCCTTAAGTTGTAAGCTTCTAGAAACTGCCCTTGATGATCACATATAGAATTTAAAACAATAGGTTCATTGTCGGGTTGCTATTGTGTGATCATGACATCCTAACAACAACAACAACAACGTAGAGAGCCTTACCTACCAAATACGGGAACATATCAAATAAAACCATAAAAAAATCTCAAAATCCTTAAACCATTTTTCTTTTCTTATAATAATTCACGTGTCCTCAACACAACCCATGAACGATTAAACAAAACCTTTTTGAAGTGTGCAACAACAGATTACAATGGAATTATTGGTTTGACACTAATGGAATTTAGTTATATCTCTTCGTTTCTCCGATCTTCTCGGCGAATGTGCATCACTTGCTGAGCACAAAAATATGTGGACGGCAACGATCATGTTTGATGAAGTCTTTCCATACTTTGGAGAAACAAATTAAATTCACTTTTTCATAACATTACTTTCGTTTTTGTAAGTGTTTGTGAAAAATATATTAGTGTTAGATTGAAGTCAATAATAGGTAGGCATGTTGATTGACCTAAAAATAAAATAGAAATCCTTCGTGTATATCGTGTAGTATTGCTGTAGCATCCACATTCATGAGTTCTAGAAGACAAGGAATCTCCCACAAATTTTCTCTAGGTGGTAGGTGAAAATTTTCTACTTATAAAATTCCTCAACTCTCACTTATTTTTTCCCTTGCAGCATCAATCATTCCAAAAAATTTATGTTGTCTTTCTCATATTATTAGAATCAGAAGTAGCTTGTGAAAGAAAGTTACAGAGCAGGGTTGTTGCAGTTTCACACACAGACCAAATGAGTCCTAAAAGGAACACATGGAAGTCTGTGATCTTGATCTTAGGTTGTTACAAGGTTAAGTGTCCCCTGGAGGAATCAGAAAAACAGGTTTTGAAACAAGGATCTTTCCAGAGGCTGTGTCTATCTGATGTGAGCAATTCAAGCTCCACTCAGGCCATTGAAGATCTTTCAATTTCCTTTGCTGGGTCCAAACTTTATGCATTCACACTTGAGGAGCTAAGGGAAGCAACAAACAGTTTCTCATGGAGTAATATGCTAGGAGAAGGAGGGTTTGGACCTGTGTACAAGGGTTTTGTGGATGACAAACTTAGGCCTGGTTTGAAGGCTCAGACTGTTGCTGTGAAAAGGTTGGACTTGGATGGCTTGCAGGGTCACAGGGAGTGGCTGGTTAGTTAGCTTTCTCAAGTGCCATTTTTAACTTTTCATGATAATAAACTGTTGTTTTGATCATAATTTCTTTTCTAGGCAGAGATTATATTTCTTGGACAGCTAAGGCATCCACATCTTGTCAAGTTAATTGGGTACTGTTATGAGGATGAACACAGACTGTTGATGTATGAATACATGCCAAGAGGCAGCTTGGAGAATCAACTCTTCAGAAGTATGTTTCTTTTCTCTCTTCTTATTGTGTATTTCTGATTATATCACAAGTATCTCATAAGTCAACCATGATTGTAAGATCAACCTCAATAATTATCATCAAGTGATTTAGAACTTTACATGTTCTGTTCTGTTTTATATGGTCATGCACGCATAATTGTTTCAAATCTATATGTTCTCTTGGATGCTAATGACAAATGGACAATCCCTCTTACTGATACAAAAAAAAATCGAATTCTTACATAAACTAACAGTTTCTTTTGCTGTGATACAAACAGAATACTCTGCTGCTATGCCATGGTCAACCAGGATGAAAATTGCATTAGGAGCTGCCAAAGGTCTGGTCTTCCTTCATGAATCAGATAAGCCTGTAATATACCGCGATTTCAAAGCTTCAAACATTTTACTAGACTCGGTATGTTCTGTGATCTCATGTTGCATCTCTTAATTGCTCGATCGTCTTAATTTCCATACCAAGAAATTAACTTATACTCTTTTACTTTTTTCCTTACAAATCTAGGATTTCACAGCTAAACTCTCAGACTTTGGTCTAGCCAAGGATGGCCCTGAAGGGGAAGACACATATGTAACAACACGCATAATGGGAACACAAGGATATGCTGCTCCTGAGTACATAATGACAGGTATATGCACTAACATACAAAACGTTAACCAAGTTTCTTTCATGAATTGACATCCAAAATTTGAAGGGGAAAAGGTAGACTATTTCATTCCTTACTCCCAAAAGCATGTTACAAGCCTCAATAAGAATTTCAGCACCGTAACATATTACTATAACTTACTCCCTTT
Source organism: Vigna umbellata (assembly GCF_029865625.1). Taxonomy (NCBI): domain Eukaryota; kingdom Viridiplantae; phylum Streptophyta; class Magnoliopsida; order Fabales; family Fabaceae; genus Vigna; species Vigna umbellata. The sequence continues at coordinate 20,937,717 of NC_142165.1, read as the reverse complement.
ATGCTGTCACTTTCATCAAACGTAAAATTCACAGCATCAGAACTTTCAACTAAACAGGCTATATTTTCTTAAGTCAAAAAAGACAGAAACTTATATTTGATGAAGGTAACTAATGAGTCATTGCCTTGTCACAGGTCACCTTACAACCAAGAGTGATGTGTATAGCTATGGAGTGGTGCTGTTGGAATTGCTTACAGGAAGACGAGTAGTGGATAAGTCTCGGTCGAATGGTGGGAAGAGCTTAGTGGAATGGGCAAGGCCTTTGCTGAGAGATCAGAAAAAACTTTATAGCATCATAGATTGTAGACTAGAAGGACAATTTCCCATGAAAGGAGCCATGAAAGTTGCTATGTTGGCTTTCAAATGCTTGAGTCCTCACCCAAATGCAAGGCCAACTATGAGTGATGTGGTGAAGGTGTTGGAGCCACTTCAGGACTTTGATGATGTTTTCATTGGACCCTTTGTGTATGTTGCCGTTAGTGAAAATGGTAACAAACATAAAATATAGCAGCTGATAGCACTCCTCAGCAAAGTAGATATAATATATATATGTATGTATATATATATATATATATATATATATATATATATATATATATATATATATATATATATATATATATATATCAGATAGAAAAAAGGTAAAAAGAAAAAAAATGGTGTTATTTTATTTTACAAGACGGCACGGTTTGGTCGTCACAATCAAGAAAGGGGAGGCAAGTAGTTGTATCAGATGTGACTGTGGCCAGAAACAGAGAGCTGCAGCAAAATGATGATTAGGGTGGAATAAGGATAATCAAATTGAACATAAGCTGTTAGAAGTGACGATGGAGTTTTCTATGGTTTGATGATATACACAAGAATGTACAAGTATAAGCACTTGCTACTAGTTCAGGATACACACTAAAATCTATTCTCAAGTAATGTATGTGACAGAAATATGGCTGGGATTATGTTTGGACATGGTTTTGGATTTCAAGGTATAGTTTAGAGAAAGTGAAAAAAACAAAAAAAAAATCCATTTAATCAGTAAACTGTAATCTACCCATTAATATATTGTTATTAGTATGATTAGTGGAGCTAATATGTCATTGCTATGATGGTTGAAAGAGTTTGGTCAATTAATTTGTTTGCCTTGAGTGCCACTCAAGTCTAATATTTAGAAATCAACACATGATGTGCTAAGACTGAGACATGATTGTCTCTTAAACATATGGTCAAGAATTCAACCTTAAATTTATGTGTATGGAAAGATAATTTTTTGAGATGTTAATCATTCTTGTACATAAAGAAAATAGTCTTTTGCTTTCGAACTAAGATTCCTAAAATAGGACATAACTCTGTAGGATACTGTTCTAATTTTAACGTGCATTCACTCAGGTGTGATTATTATTAACAACCTAACCACCTTCATATTCTAAGGTATCATTAATCTATGTAAATCTCATTAACTTAAATATTAGAGTTTTTATTAATATTTTTTTCTAAGAAAGAATTATGGCAAGATTGAAAAACAATGAAATCTTTATCGCTTTTGAAGGAACATACATTTAGGGAAAAAATTACCAAATTTTAAAGTGTGAACACAATTTTAATAGAAATAATAAATTAAACAACATAATGAAAAATAAAAAACTCATAATCCTATTATTTTAAAATTTCAAGTTTGAAACTAACTTTAACTTTCTCTTAATATATCCACTCAAGTAATTTCATCTACCATTATAAATTTTAACACTTCATCAACTATGTTGAGTTAAATTAACTACTAAAGTAAACATAAAATTAAAAACATGTCAAAATAGATTTTAATCCATGAGTGAAATCAATTTATTACGAGTTTAAAATATATTGAATTGAAAAACCTTAGTATTTTTAAATATTGATTAAACTAAATCTGATTTATTTAGCTTATGAATTAAATAAGTTTGTCCAAGTTAAAAATGAATTAATTGATAATCCATCAGCAATAAAATTTTTAATTTTTAATCATTTTTTTCATATGTTTTTTCTTATAATTATTTACTGAATTTGTGACATACAAAAAAAGCTAATCAAGATTGAGCTAACCCCTTCTAAATCAATCATTATAAAAATGCATTGGCTGACCTAGATACCCTTCTCCCAAAATCCAATTGCAACACTTATTTTTTCAGGTCATATCATATAAAAATACACAACACAATAATCTATTTGGTGAAAGTAATAACTATCAACTCCAAATAAGTCTCAATCATCCAATATAAATAAGTGTTATCAAACCGGATCAATCAATATGTGGTTAAAATACTAAGTCAATGGATAAAAGGTTAACCACATGACTAATATATTATTAAATATAACTTTATATTATTCATGTTTTTCGTTTGATATCTTATTGACGGGATAATAAACAAATCTTAGACTCTTCTTCAACAGTTTAATAACAAAGAGTAGCAAACAACAAATAAGTGAACATGGCTAACAAAAGAGACAAGAGGATGAGAAGGCTAAATTCTTTTTTACACTTTTCGAAGATGGTTCAAATTGAATATCCCAATTATATTATTTGGTTTCGTGAATGAATTTTATGGATATGATGTTAAAAAACTATTAAACGTTAAAATTATAATTTATTAATACAAATTTAAGTCAGTTGTATAACATTATTTATTATTTATATATTTTATTTATAGTTAACTTGAGAGTTTTAATATTAATTTATGCCAAAAACTAAACATTAGAACATGATATTAAATATTTATAAATAGTGTTAACCTATTTGTACTGTATGGCCACCTGATCAGATATTGACTGAGTGATCTAGGACTAACATATCAGAGTTCACAGCAAGTAATCATTTGGTGAGACATCAAAGACAATTGAATGATCATAAAAACTTAAAAACCTTAAGTATCATCCATAATTAGGTAAATACGTAAAACGTACTTACCACATATTTGGACCATGATTACAACTATATTAATTACAAGCTTATTTCAAAATTTATAAATACAGGTCTGAGGTATGAGATAAGAAAGTTAGTAATTACATTTTATTGCTAATTTAAAACTTTATTATAATAATCAATTAACTATATAACTAATTTGAGCGTTTTTAACAAAGAAACACTCATGGTTTAGAGTTAGAATTCCAAGAACATAAGAAAACTTTATAACGGAGGATGATGATGTTGAAAAAAAAATGTGAAAAAGTATTTTAATTGCTATTCTTAACCGTAAAAATTGATAAAAATAATGTGTTTCTCGCATTATTTTAAAAAAAAATTGTTAAACTTTAGACTTTGTTATTAATATTATTTTAAAAAACAAGAAATATATGTTTATAAATATTGTTAAATTTTGTTTTAATTCTGTAAACTATTTCTCTTGGTTTTCGTAGTTATGGTAATATAAAATCTTCAAAATGGTCTTCACCACAGTAGAAATGTGACACGTGTTTCATATAAAGTTGTTATATTAACGAGAACTGTGACGTGACGTTTTGGAATACGTATCAAATTGTTATTGAAAAGAAGAATAATAGGATTCACTTTTTGAAAAGTTAAAATTTACGATGACACGACTAATAAAAAATTTAAAAGGTTAGACTCAAATATATCTTTAAACGAAAACTAGAAGAAAAAAAAACCATATCTGAGTTACTTTGAATTGGTCTAAAAGTATGTGGAGCAGGCCACATGGAATCAAAGAATATCTCACAAGGATATGAAGAGAAACTGAATCATATAACTATTTGAATAAGATCTGAATAAAATAAGTAAAAATTATATATAATTCTTAACTTTATACTTCAATTAAAAAAGAAATAAAGAATGTCTTTTATCTATGATTCCTTGTACCTTGAGAGGGATGATTAACAAAACTGGTGATAAGCCACTATCCTTCGTATATTTATGCAATTGATATTAATTAATTCTAAGCGTTCTATCACCCAAATTTAAAAAATTTCTCATGACACCATATATAAATATGATGCAATATGTTATTTGGTAATAAGATATACTTACGTAGAAATGAAAAATAAAAGAGAAAGAACGAAAGATGAATGTAAGAAAAAGAAAGACAACTTTTATTAATATGTGGAAACGTAACATACAAAGTAGCATAGATAAAAGGTATATATATATATAGGGAAAAAGAAGAGAATGGTATAAGCAATTAGAAGAAGGATAAGAGGTATAGTTTATTACCCTCTAAATAGGGCTGGGTACAGTTCACTTAAAAACCATAAATTATAGTTTATCTATACGGTTTTGTACTTAAAAAACTTAAACCATTTTTACTAAAAACCAATTATACTGTTTAATAGTTTAGTTTGAAAATACTGAACTTATTGTATAGTTAACTGTTAACTGGAGTTAACTGGAGTTTAGATCATTCTCTTGTCTCAATTTTTTTTCAACTCGTGGTCATTGAAAGCTTGTCATTGTGCCCAAATGATGAACACACGTTTTCGTGTATAATCTCCAAGATATTAAAATGTAATTTTCTTCTTTTCTGGATTATCTAATTGAAAAGGGGAAGATGATGTTTATGTAGGATTCTAAAAAATTTCTAGAAATTTGTTTCAAAAATGAGTTGAAACATGTAGTATCATAGTTACTTATTTTAATAAGATTTCTTATTTTTAGATCTATTGATTTTATAGAATTAAATTAGATTTAAAACTAATTGTTGTTAAAAACTTGTTTCAATAACCTTATTTAAAAAATTTTGTTTAAGAAAACTTATTTCGAAAGGCTTCGTAATAAAGAAAACATATCATAAAAATTAAAATGGTCATTTCAAAAATTATAGAACAACAATTAATAATTATGGGGTGCAGTGAGCAAAAGCCTGACACGTATTATCATTCATAAACAATTTGTAGAAAAATTTGGATCACTGTTAATTTTAGACACAATGCTAATATTTAACACCAGTATCAAAACATTCCCTTAGTTTGAGTTAAAATAGTTTACTAGACTAAACTATAGTTAACTAAAAAAAATACTTAATTCAATTCAATTAATTGAACTTAGTTCAGTATAGTTTTCATACACTAATTTATAGTTAATTATAAATTTGTATAGTGGAGTAAACTACAGGGCCGTTTGCCCACCCCTAGTACATTATGTACACTACAAAATATTACTGAATAAAGTGACAAAGATGTTTTTATTAATATTATAGATTTTTATTCTTGACTGTGAATTAAAAGCTTTAAATAAGTTGATGGAAAGGAACTCTAAATTCATACTTTGAAACTCAAAGAACCAAAATCATAAAATTAATTTTGAAAAACCAAAAGTTCAACAACTAATAATTCTTCTAACTTGTTTATCACATATTTATTTAATTCAAAATATATTTTTTACAGTAACCATTTGCATAAAAATTAAAATCTTTAAACATAAATCCCTAATCATATACTATTGTTAATTTATTTTTACTAAAAAAACACAAAATTTCAAAAAGGTTCGGCTTTCTCCTTTGTTTCTCTTCCTTTGCCAGTGAGTTAAAACTTGAGAATCAAGAGAGTGACTACTGATCCGCGATAACGACTAGTTCCGTGTAATGGCGGCCTCCGTCGCACACGGCGGTACTCTCACTGCGCACGACCGCCAGATTCTGACGGCGGTGAACGCCGGAGCGTCGAGCCTGTCGTTGGCCGGTTCCACCTTCATTGTACTCTGCTACCTTCTCTTCAAGGAGCTTCGCAAGTTCTCCTTCAAGCTTGTTTTCTACCTCGCTCTCGCTGTACGCTTCCCCTTCACCAGATCTAAAACCCTGCGTCTCCTCTCTGTATTTTAATCCTTGCTTCTAATTCTTCATTCGTTAGTTTACTAACACCGGACGGTTTGCAAACACGGCGTGGCGCAATGCGCTTTGGCCTCTTCAATTGAAATTACGTATAGTCGATTTCACACTTGATGTTTGTTTTTTCTTCTTGAAACCTAATTGCTTGTTTTTGAACTAGGTTTCTAGTTGCTTCTTTTCAGTGGTGTGATTTGTCGATTAGGTTTTTAGAACGAATGAGCATAAAATAACTGTTTTCGAAGATAAATTTATTGAACTTGTGACTTCAAGTTGCGCTAGAATTAGGAGCTTAATTATGGAGAACCTAAGGTTAAGTTAAACCTACTTTTCAAAAAAAAAAAAGTAAAATTAGGTGTTAAGCTAGTAGACATATGACACTGTTTGAATAAACTTCTCAAAAAACACTCAATCTTAGAGGAGTTGAAAATAAGAAAATAAGAAAAAAAAGAGGAATTACGCTTTTTCTGGAAGTTAAAATTAGTTTATAAGCTAGGTTTCTCTGCTTATTCAGAACTTGATTTTAACTAATGAATTAGCTACTTTTTTAACTTGTGGGAAAAACTTTGTTCACTTTGCTTTCTTGGTTTCTTCTTATCCTACAAGTGATTCTTGGTAAGTTTATCCAAACAGTGCAATATATTTGTTGTAAAAGTTATCAGATGTTACCAGAGTGTTATTGACTTCAATTCTAATTGTAAAAGCTACTTTATGAGTATATGTTGATAAAAACTGTTATATTGCTAGACAACATATTTTGTTAAGCATCTAACTTTTTTATAATTTTTTTATTCTTGTTTCTTGATGCCCTTAACCATTTTATTCTGCTTTTCCAATGCTCTGCTCTATAATTGAAAGAAGTAGATCCTTTAACATTCCAGGAAGCTTATGTGTCTGTTCCTTTGCACTGGTTATTTGGTTATCCATGTGTTTTTTTTTCTGATCCGTAATGCTCTTTTTATTACATTTTTGTCAATTGCAGGATATGCTTTGCAGTTTCTTCAGCATAATAGGGTATACATGCTTCTTTAAATGTATGTATCAACTGAAGTTTTTCATCATGTGATTGATGGAAGTTTCATTTTGATGCAGGGACCCGTTCAAAGGTTTATTTTGTTATGCTCAGGGCTATAGCACACATTTCTTTTGTGTGGCATCTTTTCTATGGACTACAACAATTGCTTTTACCCTGCACCGCACTGTTGTAAAACACAAAACTGATGTTGAAGATTTAGAGGCCATGTTTCACTTGTTTGTCTGGGGTATGCAGCTATGTATAAATCAACTTTTATTAACCTTCGTTTTAAGAAATAGCTTAGTTTGCCATAATCTTCACATTCTGTAACTTCACAACCCCATATTGTTTAATCTGAAAAAGATTTTTTAGACCAAATTAATGCTAATCAAATGGCCTTAGGTCTTGGTTATGTACCAAGAGTAATAGCGCTTCCTTCTGTGTTCTAAGCTCAATTATTTCATTAGCAACATTCAATTCTAAGAGCTGATCTGGTAAATCCTTTTGCATTTATAGGTACTTCCTTGGTTATGACTGTTATGCGCTCTATCGGTAATGACCATAGACATTTAGGTGCATGGTGTTGGACTCAAACAGGTCGCACAGGGAAGGCAAGTATTAAATGGAGACTAGGAGTGCATACCACAATGCTTTTATATTTCTCCTGGAAATTTCTGTTATTCCCTCTTGGTTCTTTCATTATACATATTGTATACATGGATTTTCAATTAATTTAAGAGGCTCCTACAATGCAGGGTAGTTTCCTTTTAAATTTAAAAAAATTAAAAGTAAATTGACTTCAAATGTAATTTTAATTGACTCAAAAGTTATGATAGTTCTCTGTCGTAAATGTAGGAAGGGGTAAATTGTGGTGGTGTGGGCTTTTGTTATCAATTTGTAATTACGATTTGTTCACCCCTTTTAAGTTATGGTAAAACTATAACATTAGGTGTTTTAGTTCAAGTAAAAATGATACCAAGTCAGGTATCCCCTTTCAATAATTGTGTTGATATTCTAGAAACCTGGTTGTGTCAAGTTTCCCCCCTTATGTAATTTGCCATTCTCTAAATACAAATGGACTGGAAATGAAAGTAAGGATTTGGTTTCCTGTGAGAAGAATATTTTCCTTGTAGCAACTCTTTATTATTCAAAATCAAATATGTAGTTATTAAAATGAAAGAAAAAAAATCCATGCAAGAAATGTTTAAGCAGATGATTTTTCTATACAACATTTTCTCTGCCTTTTTTTTAGGGTATAGGATGCTCGTAATTGTGGCATTATCTAGTGTGTGATGTTAATGATGATTAAGAATAAGAACAATGATCTCCCAATTTTCTGCAACTTTGCAGTGTTAAAATGTTGTGTACGTGTGTCTTGTTTACAGATTAGTCATTAGTTTGCTAATTTTCCTTAGGTAATTCCTTTTTGTATGCAGGCGGTTCATTTTGTAACATTTTACATGCCACTCTGGGGTGCAATTCTGTATAATGGGTTCACATACTTTCAAGTAATTCGCATGCTGAATAATGCAACCCGTGTATGTACCAAATTTTGCTGATTATTTCCCAAACAAAAATTGCTTGTTTAAGCATATTTTTTGAGACCTTATTTTCTTGTTTCGTGGAATTTCAGATGGCGGTTGGTATGTCAAGCCAAACTTTCGTGTCAGATACAAGAGATAACATGAGGGTATTTTATTCTATTGTCACCAGAATCCAAGATTTGAAATATAAGGATCCATATACATGTATTGGGAAATGATCTCTCCCCCAAAAAAATGATCAAAAAGAAAACACTTGATGCACTTTTATTTGTTTCTAGCAGCTATATTGTAGTGATCCATACTAACTTTATTTTATGATTTACATTCTGTGATGAGGCTTTTTGATTTTAATCTATTCTTTTCGTGCAAATGCCTTATTTAGACTAGGTTTGTTTAGAAATAAGAGTGTTTGGTAGAGAGGGTAGAAAACAAGTTAAATGGAAATAAGTAGGTAGAGTGGAAATAGATGAGAAATAAAATGAAAATTAAGTTTTTGGTTGAAGAGAAATAGAGAAGAGATGATGAAAGATATAGAGACACTAGTAGAAATAGGTGAGAAATAGTACACTGGGTCCACCATTTTTTATTATTTCTCTCCTTTTCTCCTATTAGATATCTATAATTTTATCTATCTTCACTCATCCTCTCAATGAAACCCACCATAAGGGAAGTTGTCGCACAATATATGTATATTATAATGTATTTGGCACCAAACTTTTCATGAATAAAATAAAATTAATTTTCTGTTCTATGATTTCTAATGTGGTTTAGAGAAGCTTACCACTTAAGTTTTTGTTGTTGGGATTTTCTCAAGTAAATTAATATTCATGCTTAAATCAAATTACTTAAGAGGAAACCGTTATTCTCAGTTGCATCTACATTCTCACCGATCTGTAGTGTTTTCTGGTTTACACTGCAGGCTCTGAATCGCTGGGGATACTATCCACTAATTCTGATTGGATCATGGGCTTTTGGAACTATTAACCGTATTCATGATTTTTTTGAACCCAACCATAAAATCTTTTGGCTCACATTTCTTGATGTTGGAACAGCTGCTCTTATGGTATCAGCAAGTAACCATACTATTTTATATTTAGCTCTATTTTCTGTAGACTCAGCATGATTGTACTTTGCTTTCAAATCCTCTCTTATAAACTTGTCACCTTCACTGATCTCCTAGCACCCACCTGATCACACTTATGTCATCTTCACTACTATATGCTAATAACATAGTAAAATGAATTATCTAACTTATATCACTGATACATATTTTGTTTTAGTCCCTATATTTTTTAGATGTAATGGTGTGTAGTGGATTAAAAAGGGAATGTTGGAGAGTAGAACAATTAGTTTCTTGGTGTAGCAACTAAAATGTTTAAGATGTACCTGTGAAAATGAGTAGAATAAGAACCAATGGAATGATTAAAGCTTTGATGTATTTATGCATTTGACTTGATTGGTGTAAAGATGTGGGTACAACTTGTTAAAGTTTATTTTTTCCGACATCTTTGAGCTAAAAATACAAATATTCATTTTGACATCTCATGTTTAAATTATAAAATTCTGATTTCACAAGCCTATAAAAGGGTATGTTTGGGTGTTTGGTCACTGAACCACAATAAATGCAATAAGTTAAATGGTACGTAGGTTTTGTTGTGGTTTGACTTTATTCCATTTTATGCAGCATGTAGATGTGCACTTTTATTACTAATCTAATTGTGTCAGCTTTACTGGTGGACGTGTCTTGCCCCGGTCCTGCATGATTTGTGTTGTAGCTTAGCAGTTAACCTGCTACTCTTGTTTTCTCCCTATTACTTTAACTTCCTCATCTTGCTATCTAATCTTGTGCTTGTCAAAGCTGAATTTGCTCAACGATTATTCTTTGGGGAAACATGAAAAACATTAGGTTATTTCTTACAATTTAAACACTAGATGATGCCAAACAATTGTAAGAACATTTTCTATCAGCATTGTATCCCTTCAGTTAATCACCTCCCCTTTTTTACTGGTATGTTATGCGTTTTTTTTTCAGTGAATGTAATGGCTTCCCTTGGTGATTGGTATTGATTTGATGTTGTGATAATCAATGAAGTTCAACTTTGTGAAAAATACAGATACTTTGTATCTTGCTAAGCTATCTCACTTTATCTACATACTGCAGGGCCTCTTCAACTCAATTGCTTATGGTCTCAACTCTTCTGTACGTCGGGCAATTTGTGAAAGACTGGACAAGTAAGTACTGGCTATTCATCTTTGAGAGATAACACTGGATTTCTTTTTCTAATTAACGTCAGTCTAGTTGTAATATCTTCTCCCATGTTCTGAATTTAATGTATAAACTTTGATAAGATTTTAAGACTTGGGGAATCTAGTATAGTCGTTAAGGGGAGAGAACCAAACACTTAAGCACTCTGCTGAACATCATGTATTACTAGATGTGACTCTTAAACACCCTATGATACACAGGTCTCTATTATAGAACCCCTTGAGTGCTGACACCTCAGTGGCAAACATTCTATGACACATAGTAGCATTTCACTCAACTTTCATGTTGGTTAGAATACTCTACCAGTTAAAATCCTTTGTAGGTTACCCTTTCTGAGACACAGACAACCATATCTGATAACAACTGATAAACACCAAAGCAGTTGAGGAACCCACCCTTAAAGTCTATCTGTCAAGAGGAGAGAATCAAGCACTTGAATACTCTATTGCAGTGTTGTCAAACTCGAGAATTGTAAGAGGATTGGAAGGGGAATAAAAAGTTATAACTCAAAGATCGTAACTGGACTCATAAGAGTTATGCTTATACAAAAAATTATATTCATAGACCTGTGCATGCATTAAAAATAATATAGACAATAAAAATAATACATAATAAGTCTTAAGTAATAGGATCCCATACATAAATAAAAATAGATTCTCAATTCATAAAATTACTCATAAAACAACTAATAAATTTATAGAGGCTTAATACAAACACAGAAAAAACACTAAACAGAACAGAGTGAGCGTCTGTGACTGTGAAGGCAACACAAGGGATGATGACAGTGTGTGCTGTGATGCCAAACAATAAGATTAGTTTCATCTCTGATATCGTATCTTTGAGAAAATTATTGGTTATACTTCATGTATAGCACATCATGCAATTTTTTATGGTCAAGAGAGGCAAACCAAGAGAGGTAAATTTTTTAATTTAGTTTCTTAGAAGTAATGGAAGGACTTCCGTAGAATGAAACAATAGCTCTAATAGACATTTTTGAGGAAACCAAAAGAGACCACTAAACCATCCAATAAGAACAATAAAAGAGAAACCCTAGGTTTAACTAGGAAACGATAATCCTTTAAACACGTTGGAAAAGGGCAACCAGGGGCCAAAGCAGGGAGGCGGAGGTCTAGCGAGCCCGGTCGAGGTGGCATGACGATCTCCGGTGTGTGGAAGACAGTGCATGGATGTCACGTGCCAAGCAGCAGTGAGGACAGATAGCACGCATGGCGACACAGGGAGTAGAGATAAGCTTCGGGATCGATGGTGTTGGCTGACACTCAGGGAGGTGCTCCAGATACCTTGGTCGTTAGACAAAACTGTGATGGTGGCTGGCGGCGGTGGAAGGAAAATCGTGACAAGAATGCACCAGAGAGAACTGGACCAGATAAGTGGGCTCAACTTAAGATTAAAAAAGAGAGAAAGATATATTTTAGAGGACTTGAAATATTCCTTGTATGATCTTTTATTTATAATGATAGAAATCTGATACAATGAGAAGATGAAAGATCATAGGACTGCATTATAATTCTAGATACAAAACTAGGTACAACTCACAGGTACAACAAAAAGTAGTTCTCAACGCAACTACTTTCTGTCCAATTGGTAAATCAGTTGTTGGGCATACATGGTTGTGTACTTTTTAAAACAGGACCTGATGGTAACATTGATCACTATAAAAGCCAGACTTGTTTTCAAAATGTACACAAAATCTATGAGCAAGATTATATTGACACTTTCTCTCCTATTGCCAAAGGGACGTCTATTTGATTTCTCTCTTCCATTGCAACTATTCATCATTGGACTTTGTTTCAACTTGAGAAAAAAATGCATTTCTATATGATGACCTTGATAAAAAAAGTCTACATGAAGCAACCTCTTGGATTTGTTGTTTAAGGGGAGTAATTTAATACGGTGTGTTACCGGTGTTGGTTCTTAATGGCCCAGGTAATCACCCCATGCATGTGGAATGACACATGCATTGTTTGAACAGTCATCCAACAGTTTGGAATAACACGAACTGATGCTGATTATTCTTTGTTTTATTGTCATTCTCCCCAAGGATGTATCTTTCTCATTGTACACGTGGACGACATTGTTATCATAGGTAGTGATTAGGTTGGTATTGTACAACTAAAACAATATGTTGCTAAAAAATTCCAGACAAAAGATCTTGGACATCTAAGGTATTTCCTTGGTATAGAAGTGCGACAATCGCATGACGATTTGGTCATATCTTCTACAAAAAATGCGCTCAACATTCTAGAAGAATTAGGGAAGATAAATGCTAAGCTTGTAGACACATCAATGGATTTAAGTGTCAGACTTGTACATAACCAAGGGAAACCTTATTCTGATCCTGAGATACAAAAGGTTAGTTGATAAGCTAAATTATCTCAGACCCATCCTGATATCGGCCATGATCCATCCTATGCTATTTAAGTCCTGTAGTTGTTGTGGGTCATGATACAACCTGCCGGAGGTGGTGGTGTCAGTGGGTAGGTGAAACAGAGAAGTGGTTGCAGCGCTGGGTGTGTATGTGGGGTATTTTATTAATTTTTGTTTGGTTTTGGGTTGGGTTGGATGACTCAACCGTAGTTTTTCTAAGAGTATTACTGGGCTGGGTTAGGTTTATAACCACAGAATGAAAACTCAAACAGAAAGGAAAACTAGGGTTACAAGCTGCCTCGGGGTGGGTTGGGTTGTGCTGTCTCGAGATTTCCTTTTAAAGACTTGTAACCAATTCAGAGATAGATTGCTTCACCATCCCTACATATAACCAATTATTGAAGAACTTGATAACATGAAACTTTTGATTAGTGGGGAGTGTTGCACTAGTCAAATTTTTGTAAAGACTATGGTGTCTTTAGTCTTTTGCAGAGACTTGAAAACTTGAGTACTGTCCATTTCACTTATCTTACATTCCTAAGTGTCTTTGATGAGACAAATTTGAAAGGTGCCCGCCTGTGAGGGGGATTTTGGGCATAGGAAGTCCATTTAGGGAGCCAGAGAAATGCATTCAAAAGTAATGATTTATGGTGTGAGCATTCAATTTACTCTTTATTTGCCATGCAATGGGTCATTTCTTGTGTTGAACTAGTTCACCGAAATTCTGTGTGCAACAACAGTCTTTGTGGAATCAATTTGGTAAACTGATAATTATTAGTCTACTGATGGGCTCATAATTTGGGGGTACTTGGTGCAGTAGGTCCAAAATATGTTAGGCTTTTGTTTCATTTTTCAACCTTGTACATATGACGTAAATCATTTATTCAATTTTTTTACCATTTAATTATAGATGCCTATTTGTTTTTGCTTTATGCAGTACATTTAATTTAAAACATGTAACCAAATTTGCTTCTCTCATTTATCTCATGCCAGGTTCTGGCCTGAGAGATTATCCAGATGGCTCCCTAACAATTTGAAGTATAAGAATCTACAGCAAGAAAGTGAACTAGTTTTGTTCAAAACGGAAGAAGATCAATAACAGTGAATGGGACATATTGTGATCCTTCATACCATGTGACATTTCTTATTCTAGTTTACTGAGAGGCTGTTTTTATAGACAACGTATGATCTGCGGGCAGCAAAGATTCCAGGCTGTTTGTTGCTCTGCTGCTTCAATTATGTGAACCCTGGCATTCGTCACTGAATTTATGGTGCTGGTGATCCTTTTCTAGCATATCACAGGATGGAAAACTTAATTTGGAACCTGCTTCAGCTAGTTGAGACTTCTTGGGACTACAGAAAATGCTTTTATCGTTTTAGCAAGTCTCAAACTCTCATGTGATTTATCTTTAAGAAGTCTTGACACATAGGATCACTGTATGTATAGGTTAGATGCACTTACAGATTGTTTCAAATTGCTGAACATTTTTCCCCCTAAATTTGCTGTGTATGTAGTCTCAACCTATAAAGTATTAAGTTTTAAACACATGCCCATCCATATCTTTTCTTTATTCTTTTTTCCATATGTATAGTTTATTCTAACCCAAAATAAAATCATTTAGGTTTTGTATCTGGACAACAAAAGGAATAAATTCCCCTGAAGTTGATGCAAGTGAAGCAATAATTTAAAATGACTTGCGGGGCAAGTATTTTGGAAATCTCTGTTTTCTCACCGAACAACCAGAACCTTAAGTTTGTTTACAGGGACCCTTGCTCCTGGTGATCCGGCGCCTTTTCATTCTAAAACGCCTTTTCATTCTAAAACGTTCCACTAATACCTATCATCCACTTTTGTGTATGATTAACAAGAACACAAGCTCGATACATACAGTCGGGTTTCACTTCCCTTGAATGCTTCCAGTAGTGGCTGGCGATTGAGTATAAGAAAATAAAATTATTTTGGCTGGCTAGTTAAATTATTTGAAAACTTTTAATCAAGTGCAAATAATTTTCTTTTTAATTGAGTTTTTGAATTTATATTTGCTTTTTCAATCAAATAAAAAGAAAAATCTCTCATACTTAACCCGATGTAGAATTGTGCATAGTTTATTTCTTTTTTTAAAAAATGGCTTCAAAATAATATAGCCAGAATCAAAGCCCTCCTATTCATGCTGTTTCCACTACCATAGCTCACAATTAAAAAATTCGTCCCTAACAAAAAAATATTCTTTACAACATATCTCAAGAAGACTAACCAATCTAGTTACAAATACAAACCACATTAAATTATGAAACTCTATGCACTGGCACAGGAACTATCAACAACAAGAGCATCACGCTCCTCCTCGTTCTTAAACAGAAAATAACCAATAGTAAGACCCACCACAACTGCCACAAGCACTCCTCCATTGAAGGACATAATTGTCAACATCAACAAAAACCCTATCCCCGAGTTCACACCAAACAGAACCGCTTCCGCCAACTTAACTCCCAATCTCCTTTCATCTCTGACGATACCACACAGAAGCGGAATCCGGATCTCTGTCCGCGACGGCCTCCAATAGCTAGTGACAAGCTTCGAGATACTGGTAAAATGTGACAATGACGAGACATGCAAATAGACTCAGAAGGTAACTCATCCAGGAATCGGTCTTTCATGAATCGATCAAGATTGTCACCTTCTTACTCCAGTAAAAAGTCATGTGCATCATTTTCGCTTTTCTGAACAACACAATAAAATAAAGTTTCCTTTCCTTAGTTTTAGAGGTTTTTGTTTGTGTTTTGAATGTTAAAAAATCACAAGGATATCAACTTCTTAAGTAAATGAAAATCTTCTCCTTTACAATATTCAAATTAATAATGTGGCTATGTATTTTTATTTAAAGTTCAAAAAAAATCAATTTACTTTTAATTTTAGTAGTCGAAATAATATTTTTATTTATAAAAATAGTTGAAATTGATTTTATTTCATCTATAGAATAATATTGTACACGGTGTTATATATAGTTTTAAAACATTATAGATTTCTTTGAATTAACATATATATATATATATATATATTTTTTTTATATATATATATATTTTGCAGATAATTACAAGTGATCTATATCTTATAATAAATGTATATTGTAACACCATCTGAAACATTAGGAGATAATATATAAAATATTATTTAGCATCTCAATAACTCGAATATATATATATATATAGGGTTAAATATGTTTTTAGTCCCTAAACTATTGGCCGTTTCTGGTTTTCGTCCCTCTTTCAAAGTAAGGTACAATTTGGTCTTCATTCTTTTCGAAACGTTCGTTTTAGTCCTCGGAATTTTGGTTTTAGTCCTCATTTGTTGCTAAATGAGGACCAAATTTTTAAACAATGTTTAGTTTTCGAGGACTAAAACGAACGTTTCGAAAAGAATGAGGACCAAATTGTACCTTACTTTGAAAGAGGGACGAAAACCAGAAACGGCCAATAGTTTAAGGACTAAAAACATATTTAACCCTATATATATATATATATATATATATATATATATATATATATATATATATATATATATATATATATATATATATATTATAATAGATAAATATGTTAATGTATTAAACTGCACCTAAAGGTTTTTAAAATGGTTCTTGGAGAGATTTTATATGATTTTAATATGATGTATGTATAATGGAAAAGAAGAAGAATAAGAAAATAACAATTTTCACTGACTACAATAATCGTGGTAAATTTTTTAATACAAGGTATCGTTAATTATGGATCTACATATTATGACAGATTATTCAAATTAAATCATCTTCACATAGATATGTTTCTACTGCAAATTTAAAACAACTGGGAAAATATTTTTAAATTAGGACTCACTCAAGAATTTATTTAAGTGAAGGCTATTTGCAATTCTTTCAATTTGACTCCATCAGATGCTTATCAATTGCAGATTCAATTGTTAGGATTGCATGAAATCAATTAAACAAGGGAATTTTCTTGCCACATTCAGCAGCAGCTGTGATATGCTCCAACCAATTTTCATATCTTCAATCAAATTAAAGAATTTAACTGCTTTCGCAAGAATAGACACAGACATGGAATTTATGTTACTTTTTAACTTAAAACTTTATGATAATAAATTTATAATTTTTTTATATGATATTACAGTCCAACTTAATACTTCACACAATTTTACTTAGTCAAAAAAATAACAGTGTGGATAGAAAATTACCAGCAATCACCATTGCTAGAAACTCACAAGGGATTGCACTTCTTTGAATTCATCACATGAACTAATTCAATAGCAGAGTCTAATCAATTCTACACACCGACACAAGCTAATACCAATCAACTTTGCTTCAATCACTGCACAACAACGTTGTGAGAAATCTAATTATTGCACCGAACAGAATTCAATTGCGTGATGAACATCACAGTATGACTGATCAAAGTTTCTTCAGCTGCTGCAATTGCCACTGCATTCAAATTTCTGCACCGCTTGCTTCTTGATCAATCTTACATATACCATTCAACCACAGTTTCAATTCTATTCGAATTTGAAAGGACCGATTGCTTGTTTTGAGTTCTTCACGCTTTTGTTTTGCCTAATAAACTGTTTCATCAAATGCGTGCAACAATTGTTCAAGTAAAGAAAATGTACCTAAAACATGCACTCTTTGTTTCAGATTATTATCATTCCAAACCAAATCACATGAAAGTGGGATAAGTATATAGAGATACAATTTTATATACATTATACAACTTTGGACTTTATAAACTTTTTAACTTTGATTCGTATCCTTATGTTATTACAGGAGAGTCTTATTATTTTTAATGCTTGAACATAGTTTAACTATTATATCATCTTTGCTTTTGATTATCTTTGTTGTCCTTGTAATACTATGATTATAGATGTTTGATGATGTTTGTATGCTCTAATATTAATAGCTTTCATAATTTAATTTAATTTAATTCTTATATACTCTAATATATACATATATTATATATACACACACTCACAAAAGACTATATATAAGATGAGCATTTTCACATAAGGAACTAAGTTTTATTTTTAAAATTTTGCTAAGTTTTGAAAAGAAAAAAAAAAGCTTTTAATTCTTATTTCATGAAAGCATAAGTACCTATAATCTCTTTTAACCTTTCAAAAAAGCTTAACGGATTATAAAAAACAAGTTTTTTTGAGTTTATGTCTTCTTTTTCTATCATCGTTGTTGATGTTATCACTAGTGCAGAAAGGACATTTAACGTTTGTTATTTTGGCCTTCTAACGTCAGTTCCAGAACCGACGTCTTTGTGGGTGACATAATCAAACGTCGGACTCAAACAGGTCCGATGTCTTTATAGACGTCGGTTATTGCATGACCCTGACGTCTAAAGGGCTTCATAGACGTCAGACAATGCAATGTCCGACGTCTAAAGGGCACCATAGACGTCGGACATTGCATTAACCGACGTCTACTACAGCTCGTGTCTTTGGATAGAGTAGTAGCACCTTCTTCCTTTGCTAGTTTCGTCATAGAAAATGTTGCGTCTTTTGGATATCTTATGGCATTTCAACTGAAAACCGAATCTGGGTCCTTGCCTAGTTCCATTAAAACAGCCAATGAAAACGAACGGTGACAATATAACTACGCAAGGACAGAAGTTCGGTTTTGGGTTGAAACGCTATAAGACATGCAAAAGACGCAAGTTTTTCTTACGAGGAAACTAGCAAAGGGAGAATTCAGTACAACGTTACCTAAAGACACGAGAAAAACTGCACAAAAATACAACAAAAACTCATTTTAATCGGTTCAAATGAAAGATAATCAACCAAAGACTAATATAATCGGAATAAAAGTACGTTTAAACGGTTCAAAAGAGACAAAAACGCACCTGGAAAAGCAATGCCGCGGAGAGAAAAGGCGAGAAGGAAAACGTTGAAGTGCTCGTAACAGCACGTTTAACGTCTGATTTAACAACAAATTAGACGTCGGATCCCCAGGTGAACCGACGTCTATTATGGCCTAGACGTCGGGGCCCTCACTAATATGACGTCCAAAACAACTTTTCATCAGGCCATTTAGACATCGGATGGCGTGATTCGACGTTTGTACGACGAAAAAAAATAAATTTTCATCTACTTGTCAAACATATACATGTCGGTTAGGATTGACACCGACGTCTATAATCGAATATAGACGTCGGGGTGGTGGGATCGAATGTCTCTATGGCGGAAAAAAATGACTTTTCACCTACCTGTCAAGCATTAAGACGTCGGTTAGGAGGGGCCCCGACGTCTATAATATTATAGACGTCGGTGCCCCTCCTAACCGACGTCTACATGTCTTCTTATTTACGAAAATGTCACCGGTCAATAGTTTACGTTGGTTATTTTGTGGTCCAACGTTTACGGGGTGACGTTAAAGCTCAATTCTGCACTAGTGTATGGTTTTTTGATAAACAAATCTTACTTAGACAACAAAACAAAAAAAAGACCAATTAATATTTTCTTTTAATGACAAATCAATATGCTCTCTCTTTTTTTTTATTTCTCCTCTCTTTCTCTATTTGTTTTTTCTCTCTCGCTTTCTTTTCTTTCTCTTCGTTTTCTTTTTTTTTTCTCTATTTTCTTTCTCTTCTTTTTCTCTATTTTCTTTCTCTTCTTTTTCTTTATTTTCTTTCTCCTATCTCGCTCTCTTTTCTTTCTCTTGCTCTCTTTTTGCTTTCATCTTAATTTGATCCTCATAAACCGCTCTAGGAGATAAAGGTGTTAGGGACACCCTTTTCCCTTTAAACAAGAAAGAATACTTATCGATTAGACTATCATGTGTTATTTTTCTATCATATTGCCAAGGTCTTCCCAATAACAAGTGATTTGCCTCTATAGGTATCACATCACATACTACCTCATCAACATACTTATAGAGAAAACAATATTCACTTGCTTATCCACCACCAATTTTCCATCCTCACTCAACCATTGTAGAGCAGAAGGACTAGGGTGTATAGATGTCACCAAACTAAGCTTCTCCACTAGTCATGTACTTGCTACATTTGTACAACTTCCTCTATCAATGATAAGTGAACACATCTTTCCCATAACCATACATCTAGAATGGAAAATATTTCTTCTCTACGTCTCATCCTCCTCCTTATTCATACTACCCAACAACCTCTTAACCATAAAAATATCTCCCTCTAAATGTGGTATTTCACACTCCTTGTCCGCCTTATCATTACTAGATGATTCTTAGTGGAATGTTCACTAATGTACTTCCCATTCTCCAACAACATCATAGTTCTCCTGTTGGGACATTCAGTTGCTTTATGTACCCTACCCAAACATTTAAAACATTTTATTGTACTAGAACGTGAATAATCATCATTATTAGATTGAGAAGTTACTTAACCACTTGAAGACTCATTTTCCTTTGATTTAGAAATGGTAGAAGTAGCTCCCTCCTTATGAGATTTCTCCTTATCCCTCCATGAGGGGGATGACTTCCTGTAGAGCTTCTTCTCTTGAGTTGTTGTTCCACTTTGGTGGCTTGGTGAATAAGATCTTCTGAAGTCTCATAATGGTGCATTTCCACCCCATCTCGAATCTTCCTATTTAATCCATTCAAGAATCTAGTCATTGTAGCCATAGGTGTTTCTTCTACATCAACTTTCATTAAGGTAACCTCCATCTCTTGGACATACTCTTCAACACTCTTATTTCCTTGTGTAAGTCTTTGTAATTTGTTGAAGATCTCCTTTTTACAATAAGGAGGCACAAATATTTCTTTCATGGCTACCTTTAATTGCTTCCATATAGAAATTTGTAGCTTTCTCCTTCTAGTTGTGCCCACGGTAATTTGATTCCACCAATTCATAACATAACCTTCAAACTCCAAGGATGTTATAAGAACATTATCTTCAACACCATAATCATAAGAGCTAAAGATTTGGTTAAGCTTCATTTCCCATGCGAGGTAAGCTTCTGGGTCATTAGCTCCATTAAATTTAAGGATAACAATCTTCTTCCACATCTTATCTTTTCTAGGCATGTGGTTTCCTAACTCTTCATGTCTTTGGCCTCACCTTGGTCTAAAACCATGCCCCTCTTCATCATTATCCCTCCCAAGCGTGTGGTTCTCAAACGCCTTCCGTCTTTGGCCCCTTCTTGGTCTATAAACATGCTCATCTTCATCATTATGAGAATAACGACCTAAATCATCGTGTCTCCTTCTCCTTCTCTCCACTCCCTCTAATCTTACACTCACATATTCATTACATTTTTGGAGCCTTTCAAACTACAGTTGAGTGTATTGTTGCATTTGAGCCATTTGTAGGTTCAGCTTCTCAAGTGCAACCATAATATTCGCAGTCTTAGGTGATGAAAGATCACTATTTTGGGAATAAGAAATGTCCTGCAAGAAAATGTTAGTAATAATAATAATAATATATTTAGGACATCACCACACCTCTAAGTGTCTCACTCAAATTTCACTTGTATATCACACAAATAGTTTTTTTTATGTACTCTCTTGCCTTTTTTTTTCACTCAAATTCCCTTTAGTGCTTGGCAAGAAACTCTAATAGCTTAAGCAAAGATTGAACAAACAATGTGAAAAACGTTACGAGATATAAGTCTTGACTCGAGAGATCAAAGAAAATAGAAAACTTTAGACAAAACTTCAAGGAGTTTTTAAAAGACACAAAATAATAAAATTAGAAAATTATAGGACTTCCAAAAAGAGTTAAATGAGACAATGCGGAGACTCTAAAAAAAGACGAAATTTAATTTAATAGATTAACATTCGTAAACAATAGTGCAACATAATAATTATTTGGATCCATATTTGTTTTTCTTATTTGGATCCATATTATATATATATATATATAT
Source organism: Vigna umbellata (assembly GCF_029865625.1). NCBI lineage: Eukaryota > Viridiplantae > Streptophyta > Magnoliopsida > Fabales > Fabaceae > Vigna > Vigna umbellata. The sequence goes on along the minus strand of NC_142165.1, from coordinate 20,915,819 downwards.
ATATATATATATATATATATATATATATATATATAATTTGGCAGTTCAACACACAAACAAAGATTGTCCTTCAAACACCAAACCTCATGCAAGATCAAGGTAAAGATTTAATTGTGACTACAATTAACATAAAAACACAAGAAAGAAAAACAGATAATTTCCACGAATCAAATGTAGAAATGCACAAATTAAAAGAATAACATAAAAAAATACGAAAATTAAAAACTAAAGGGAATTGGATTTTGGGTTTTTTTTTAATATGACAGAAAAATAAGATAAAAGAGGATATTCAAATGAGAACCTTACTCTAGATACCATCCTGTCCAAGAAAGAGTACTATTTTTTCTGAATTTGAATCCTCAATGGGCACAATAAAAATAAATCAAAGAAAAACGTATAATAAGGTAGAGACGAGGACGCCACAATCTAGCATATTGATAAGTCAAGAAAGATTCACCACAAAAATATTAATCTTTGATAAAAATCAGAATTTTAAACCAAGAACCAAGAGAATCCTATCTAAAAAATGTAAATGCATATATTATGACTCAAAAGTGTCTACATATGTATTTGGTGTCCCTATATATAGTTTCAAATGTTTAAGGCACCTAAGAAACCCTAAAAGAAAGCCCAATGACATTGGGTCCGAAAATAACTTGAAAAATAGAAACAACTTGTTTGCACTTAAAACAAAAAAATATAATTTATTTAATTTCCTAAATTATTCTTCAATTATGCTCATGATCTTCACGTTCTTTAAAATTATAAGATTCAAGAGTCAAGGAGACGTGTTTTGATCTTTGACCTTTGAATTGCAAATGCTTTTCTTCAAGTTCTCTCATATATGTTTTAGGAGATAGTCATTTATCATATCCTTCTTCTTGAAGAGGATTTCGTACCCCTCAAAGATTCTTTATCAAGAAGCATGATCAAACAAATTCAAGAAGATTTAGAATTATCTATGCAAGGTGAAGCTAAACTTTTATTCACTTGGGCCATCATAAAGTGTTTCTAGACCTTGTAATTAAGGTCAAGTAGTGTAGGATTTCTTTTTAGGCCTTGTATTAAAAGTCAAGTAATGTAGGACTTTGAACAATCTTGCTTAAGTTGAAAGGCAATATTTGTGTCTAGATTAACTTAATCTTTGATGATTAGTTTTCTTATAAAGGTAGTGGTCATGTGTCATTTTCCTATAGTGGGATACTTTTGTTAAAGTGACTTTTTACATGACAAGCTCTTAGTGGAGAATTTTCTTACAAAGGTAGTGATCATGTGTCATTTTCCAAGTGAAGAAACTTTTGCTAAAATGTCATTCCACATGGCACTCTAATAGAGAACTTTTTTAAAAGCTAGAGTCTCACATGTCAAGATCTCCTTCACCAAGTATCCTAGATAGATCCTCAATTCCATTATTTCTTAAATATTTTCTCTCCTTATAAGATCAATAAAATGAAAATATACGTAAATAATTATAAAAATAAAATTAGTGAATTTATTAAAATAAGAAGAAATAGTTAAAGTGGGTGTTAATTACTGTGAGATCCTCCATTAAAGTTGAGTTGGATAGCATGACACATGCAGAGAAGAAAGTAAAGAAAAAGGGATAAGATTTGCATGGTTTGAGTATCCTTATCAAAAGGTTCTGCCATTTTCATCAAGTACAACTTCTTTTTCATTCTCCTTATTTCCATCTACCATGCCATTCCCATATAATAATACCATAAGTTTTTCGTGTCATCCATCATTATAATTGTAC